>NC_056729.1:1512999481-1513257077 GCF_019279795.1 Protopterus annectens | reverse complement strand
GTAAGAGTGAAAGGGAAGGTCTACAAGAGGGTAGTGAGACCAGCTAGGTTATATGGGTTGGAGACAGTGGCATTGACAAAAAGTCAGGTGTTTGAGCTGGATGTGGCAAAGTTAAAGATGTTAATATTTGCACTGGGTGTGACGAGGGTGGACAGGATTAGGAATAAGTATATTAGAGGGTCAGCCCAGGTTGGAAGGTTTGGAGACAAAGCCAGAGAGTCAAGATTACGTTGGTTTGGACATGTGCTGAGAAGGGATGCGGAGTATATTGGGAAAAAGATGCTAAGGATGAAGCTACCAGGTAACAGGAAAAGAGGAAGGCCTAAGATAAGGTTTATGGATGTGGTGAGAGAGGACATGCAGGTGGTTGGTGTGACAGAGCAAGATGCAGAGGACAGGAAGAAATGGAAACAGGTGATTTGCTGTGGCGTCCCCTAACGGGAACAGCAGAAAGAAGATGATGATGATGATTAACTCAACTGAAGTTGTGGCTGTCTCTCTACAGAGTACTTTTTAGACTTTCTGTGTAGCCATTGATAGCAGTGGGGGGTAGTTTCAGCTCATCACTGACATTCTGTCTTGCCTTATATAAGTGGTACATTTTGAGTTGTCTCTGCTTAATATCAGAGATTTGGCCGGCTAACATCTACTTGAAATCAGCTGGACGTATAAGTGAATTTAAGTACACTTCTATCTGCTCTTTTGCATATAGTACTGTATTTAATTTATTTGTTTGTGTTTTTCACTGAATATTAACTCAACTGAAGTTGTGGCTGTCTCTCTACAGAGTACTTTTTAGAATTTCTGTGTAGCCATTGATAGCAGTGGGGGTAGTTTCAGCTCATCACTGACATTCTGTCTTGCCTTATATAAGTGGTACATTTTGAGTTATCTCTGCTTAATATCAGAGCTTTGGCCGGCTAACATCTACCTAAAATCAGCTGGACATAAAAGTGAATTTAAGTACACTTTTATCTGCTCTTTTGCATATAGTACTATATTTAATTTATTTATTTGTATTTTTCACTGAATATAAACTCAACTGAAGTTGTGCCTGTCTCTCTACAGAATACTTTTTAGAATTTCTGTGTAGCCATTGATAGCAATGGGGGTAGTTTCAGCTCATCACTGACATTCTGTCTTGCCTTATATAAGTGATACATTTTGAGTTATCTCTGCTTAATATCAGAGCTTTGGCAGGCTAACATCTACCTGAAATCAGCTGGAAGTGTAAGTGAATTTAAGTACACTTGTATCTTCTTTTTTGCATATAGTACTGTATTTAATTTATTAATTTGTGTTTTTCACTTAATATTAACTCAACTGAAGTTGTGGCTGTCTCTCTACAGAGTACTTTTTAGAGTTTCTGTGTAGCCATTGATAGCAGTGTGGGTAGTTTCATCTCATCACTGACATTCTGTCTTGCCTTATATAAGTGGCACATTTTGAGTTATCTCTGCTTAATATCAGAGCTTTGGCAGTCTAACATATACCTGAAATAAGCTGGATGTATAAGTGAATTTAAGTACACTTGTGTCTGCTCTTTTGCATATACTACTGTATTTAATTTATTAATTTGTGTTTTTCACTGAATAGTAACTCAACTGAAGTTGTGGCTGTCTCTCTACAGAGTACTTTTTAGAATTTCTGTGTAGTCATTGATAGCAGTGTGGGTAGTTTCAGCTCATCACTGACATTCTGTCTTGCCATTTTGAGTTATCTCTGCTTAATATCAGAGCTTTGGCTGGCTAACATCTACCTGAAATCAACTGGACATACAAGTGAATTTAAGTACACTTCTATCTGCTCTTTTGCATATAGTACTGTATTTAATTTATTTGTTTGTGTTTTTCACTGAATATTAACTCAACTGAAGTTGTGACTGTCTCTCTACAGAGTACTTTTGAGAATTTCTGTGTAGTCATTGATAGCAGTGTGGGTAGTTTCAGCTCATCACTGATATTCTGTCTTGCCATTTTGAGTTATCTCTGCTTAATATCAAAGTTTTGGCTGGCTAACATCTACCTGAAATCAACTGGACGTACAAGTGAATTTAAGTACACTTCTATCTGCTCTTTTGCATGTGGTACTGTATTTAATTCATTTGTTTGAGTTTTTCACTGAATATTAACTCAACTGAAGTTGTGGCTGTCTCTCTACAGAGTACTTTTTAGAATTTCTGTGTAGTCATTGATAGCAGTGTGGGTAGTTTCAGCTCATCACTGACATTCTGTCTTGCCATTTTGAGTTATCTCTGCTTAATATCAGAGCTTTGGCTGGCTAACATCTACCTGAAATCAACTGGACATACAAGTGAATTTAAGTACACTTCTATCTGCTCTTTTGCATATAGTACTGTATTTAATTTATTTGTTTGTGTTTTTCACTGAATATTAACTCAACTGAAGTTGTGGCTGTCTTTCTACAGAGTACTTTTTAGAATTTCTGTGTAGTCATTGATAGCAGTGTGGGTAGTTTCAGCTCATCACTAACATTCTGTCTTGCCATTTTGAGTTATCTCTGCTTAATATCAGAGCTTTGGCTGGCTAACATCTACCTGAAATCAACTGGATCCGGAGTACTTTTTTGAATTTCTGTGTAGTCATTGATTGCAGTGGTGGGTAGTTTCAACTCATCACCATTGACTCTCTGTCCATTTTGAGTTATCTCTGCTTAATATCAGAGCTTTGGCTGGCTACATCTACCTGAAATCAACTGGACATACAAGTGAATTTAAGTACACTTCTATCTGCTCTTTTGCATATAGTACTGTATTTAATTTATTTGTTTGTGTTTTTCACTGAATATTAACTCAACTGAAGTTGTGGCTGTCTCTCTACAGAGTACTTTTTAGAATTTCGTGTCGTCATTGATAGCAGTGTGGGTAGTTTCAGCTCATCACTGACATTCTGTCTTGCCATTTTGAGTTATCTCTTCTTAATATCAGAGCTTTGGCTGGCTAACATCTACCTGAAATCAACTGGATGTGCAAGTGAATTTAAGTACACTTCTATCTTCTCTTTTGCATATAGTACTGTATTTAATTCATTTGTTTGTGTTTTTCACTGAATATTAACTCAACTGAAGTTGTGGCTATCTCTCTACAGTTAGTTCCCACTCACCCTCCCTGTTCTTGTTTTGGTGTTAATGTTAATTGCTTTGAAATTGCCCACCCTCTTGTAGATTTGTATTTGGATACTCCTTCTGGGCCCATCTCATTTGCTCACTCAACTGAGTGCAGTGAGATCATATTCTGATTTCAGACCCTCCTACTGTGTACAAAGAGAGCATCTGGGAAGGACAACCCCTGTCTTAATCCTGCTCTGTTCCCTTCCTCAAAACAAAAGGATATATATATATTTTTTTTTTTTTAATTCAGCTGCTCTTACTGTGACTGTCTTAGTTGCTCTTCTGCGTGCTGTTATCTGTTCACTCACTCTTACTCTACACTTATTACTGCTTGTTTGTAGCCTTCTAATTTACTGCTTCCTGCACTTGTTTTTTAGTCATTTGTTAATTTAATTGCATTTATTTGAACTGTATTTGCCGTAGTGTTGATACACATTCCAATTTGAATTGTATTTACTGCTGTTTTAGCTGCTTTTCTGTTCAGAAAAACACTCTAAGCTTGTTTCCTGCCTTTCAAGTAACTGGTCAAGTTCAGATACAGACTTGCTGTAACCAGGACCGCTGGTAAGCTTTTGAGCCCCCAAAGCCTTTCTGTGTTGGAGGGAAGCCTTCTAGCTTATCAGTGGAAGTGGTAAGCACTAGGTAGCCTATCTACCATGGGAAGAGTGGGTTTTGGCCCTGAAATTGTAGTTCATTGGCCGTTTGGGCAGTTTTTTCATCTCATTATACTTTTTTGTTAAAAGGCTGTTTTGCATTTGGTCTCTGCCTTTCCTATAACTAGTGTAGTCCAGGTACAGATATGCTGTATCCAGGCCTGTTGGTAAGCTTCTGAGCCCCCCCCCCCCAGCCCTTCTGTGTTGGAGAGAAGCCTTCTAGCTTATCAGTGGGAGTGATAAGCACTAGGTAAACTATCTACCACAGGAGGAGTGGTTTCTGGCCCAGAAATTATAGTTCATTGGCCATTTGAGAAGCTTTTCCATCTCTTTCAACTTTCTGATTTAAAAGTCTGTGTTTGTGCTTGCTCCTGCCTTTCCTGTTACTAGTCTAGTCCAGGTACAGATTTGCTGTATCTAGGACTCTTTGTAAGCTTCTGAGCCCCCCAAGCCTTTCTGTGTTGGAGGGAAGCCTTCTAGCTTATCAGTGGGAGTGGTAAGCATTAGGTAGCCTATCTACCACAAGAGGAGTGGTTCCTGGCCCAGAAATTGTAGCTATTGGCCGTTTGGGCAGTTTTTTTCCATCTCTTTCAATGTTCTGGTTTAAAAGCTGTACTTACACTTGTTTCCCACCTTTTCTGTAACTAGCCTAGTCCAGATACAGAGTTGCTGTATCCAGGACTGTTGGTAAGCTTCTGAGCCCTGCAAGCCTTTCTGTGTTGGAAGAAAGCCTTCTAGCTTATCAGTGGGAGTGGTAAGCACTAGGTATCCTGTCTACCATGAGAGGAGAGAGAAATTGTAGTTTATTGACCATTTGGACAGTTTGTCCGCCTCTTTCAGCTTTCTGCTTTAAAAGACCACATCTGCACTTGTTTCCCATCTTTTCTGTAACTAATCCACTGGGTAGCACTAGAAAGCCTTAAACTGATACAAGCCTTCTAGCTTAGAAGAGAGACTTTGGAGTGATTAAGTATCAGTTTTCTGTACTTTCTTGCTGTACTTTTCTGCCTAAACGCAGATTTTCTAGCGTTTATTGTGATTTAAAAGCTTGTTTTTTTCACATATTGTACTTATTTGACTGCCTGCACTTTTAAAAAGTTGTTTTTTGTTTAAATAATTTGTTTAACTGTTGTAGGCTACACACTAAAGTGCAATAGCCTTTTCTGATCATTTGTAGTAATTTAAAGTTGTTTTAAGTGTATTTTTTACTGTTTTTGCCTTATCTTTTCAAAAAAACAAAACAAAAAAATTCCTTGTTTCCCATCTTTCTAAGCTAGTATCGTCCAGTTTTCAGGCTAGTGCTGAATTCAGGGCTGTGACACTAATGTCTGAGTTGCCCTTACCTTACTTGGATAGAAGGAAGTTTCTCTGTTCACCTGTGAGAGAGGGGAGCTTTGAGCAACCTATCTGTCCCTGGAGGAGTGGTTCCAGCCCAGAAGTTAGTAGTTTATTGGCCATTTTGGGTTAATTTCGATCTCTTTCATTTCCCTACTATAAAAAACGCATTTGCACGGTTTTGTGCACCGGGCAGTGCCGGTTAGCTACATTTAAATTAGTCCCGGCTCCACTAGGTCTCCTCTTCAGTTTTTCCCTTGAAACTAGCCTAACTCTCAACCTAAGCACTCAAAAAGCATCTTACAGCCCAGAACTTGCTCAGACCTAATAGCAAGCACTAATATACCCTGACACTGATTGCCCAGCAGGGCAAGGTTCTTTATTCACCCCTTACCAACCAAGCAACTAAGCAGCTCAGCCTACTATTCAGGCATGTCCAAAGGGCAACTTCAGGTGCACTCTCCAGTCCAGCTGGTGAATCTGGGTATCCTGAGGCAATGTTACAATGCCTCATGTACACAGACAACCCTCTCCTCCTACCACAAAACACTAACATATGTGACAGATGCAATTATACAGCCAAACTGGAAGCTAAGCTGTCTCCACCCAAGACTGGAACAGACAGTCAAGAGGAGAAGGTTAACACTTGCACCACACCTCCAGCCACACACAGACCTACTAAAACAGCACTGGCAAAAATACACATAAATACACAAAATCATACTCTGAGGCTCTAAATAAAAACCTGCAAAAGCATCAGAGACCTCCAAAGCAGATGCCCAAACAATTTGCACTTCCCGTCACAAACCTGACAACACATAAAACACAAAATCAGTGTGCCGCACAATCACAGCCATTAAGGTGAAATAACATACCTAACACACTAGTAATAGGTGACTCTATAGTCAGGCAAACTGACGTCCCACTCACTAGGCTGGACAAGCAGAAGGTTACTGTTAGCTGCCCATCAGGAGCCAGAATCCGCCACATAACACAAGCACTCATGTCACTCCAGAATAAGTACAAATATGACTCTGTCATTGTTCATGTTGGTGTGAATGACCTGAGACGTACCTCCCTGGACTACATGAAAAGAGACATGGAAGAGCTCTATGGTCATGCAGCCCATGCTGGTATGACCTTCACCTTGAGTAGCATCCTGTCCTCACCAAGAATGATACCTCAGTATAAAGAAAAAATTATCAATTTCAACAACTGGCTAAGCTTCTGGTGTCATTGAAAGGGGATCCAGTGTCTGACAGCCTGGGGCGACATGCTTGACAAGCCATGTTGCTTCACAAGAGATGGCTTGCACCTGTCACCCCTAGGCTTTCGAATACTGGCCAAGGCTCTTGCTGCCCCCATAGTGCCTTTTTTAGGCAAGGCTCAAAAGTCAAATCCACCTTTGTAAACAGCACAATTAACAAAAAACTGAGGGTTATGCTACTCAACGCCAGGAGTTTAAATCTCAAAATGCACGCGCTCGAAGCACCCCTCAGTATGGAGAACGTTGACATCTGTGCAGTAACTGAAACCTGGTTCAAGGCTCCAGAGAGCACCCCTGCACTACTGGGCTACAACTCATACCACACATTTCAGCCACGGAACACAGACTGAAACACAAAAGGAGGGGGGTGTATCCATATTCATGAAGGATACCTACACCTCCAGGTTAGTGGCACAGCATGATACCTCTGAGATCATCCATGTGCAACTAACATTGGGCAAATCTGTCATGCAAATTGTGGCCTGCAACAGATCACCCTCCATGACCCAGGACCACCACTTCACCT
Organism: Protopterus annectens; assembly: GCF_019279795.1. Classification (NCBI taxonomy): domain Eukaryota; kingdom Metazoa; phylum Chordata; order Ceratodontiformes; family Protopteridae; genus Protopterus; species Protopterus annectens. The sequence goes on along the minus strand of NC_056729.1, from coordinate 1,513,250,167 downwards.
TTCTGGAGACACTGGAAAACATGAAGGTCCTACCGAACACGCTGATATTGGGTGATTTCAATTACCCTACCATTCACTGGGAAAACTACTTGAGTACAAATTCCCAGGCCCAGTGCTTCCTGGAATTCATAGACTCAAATGCCCTGGATCAGCTGGTAAACTCCCCTACCAGAGGTGAAAACATATTGGACCTTGTCATCACCAACATGGGTGACAGGTGTTCCACACCGGAGGTCAACCTGTCACTAGTTAGATCAGACCATAAACTAATCACTCTGGATGTCCACACCCCACCACCACCCCCAACTAAGGAAACCACAGTAAAAAACTTTTCTAAAGCAAACTTCACCTTACTTAAGATAGAGGTGGTAAGTTTCACAGCCCCCACGCTAAAGGATAATGCTGCCCAAGATGCAGAAACCTTTACAAATGCACTCTATGAGCACCTACAAGGATGCATGGATCGTGCCATCCCTAGCAAAACCAAAACTCGCTCCTCTAAGAGAAGGAAACCAGTTTGGTCGACCCCTGCAATAAACAGTCTATACAATAGAAGGAGGCAACTAGTTCAGGAAAAAAAGCAAATCCCAAGAAGGAAAGACATTCCTGATCAGTATCAGAAAGAAACTAAGGTCCCTCATGAAATCATCCAAGGCTAACTTTGAAAGAAAAATAGCCAAGGATTCAAAAGATAACCACAAAGCCTTCTTTAGCTATGTTAAGAATCTAAGTGGCAACTCACAGATATGCACTGAACTAGTGCAAAATAGCACAAAATATACTGAACCTACTGATATTACCAACATCCTGGCAGATAGATTCAGTGTAAACTTCACCCCCCTCTCACCTCCAAAAGGGGCCACAACAATACCAAAAAAGTGTAGTGTCCCAAAAATCACAGACGTGAAAGCAGCCCTTTCAAAAGCCAAAAACACAGCATCAATGAGACCAGATGGTGTCCCAGGCTGCGTCTTGAACGAATTACACAATGAACTAACCCCCCCACCTAAACACGCTGTTCAACCTCAGCCTCTCCACAGGCTATGTGCCCATAGAATGGCGCACAGCAACAGGTATTCCTCTCTACAAAGGAGGGGCCACAACTGACCCTGGTAACTATCTCCCCATAAGCTTGACTAGGCTGGCCTGCAAGGCTATGGAGTGCATCATCATGGAACTCATTAACAAAGACATTGGGAACCTCCAAACACTTGACCTGACCCAGTTCAGCTTTGTTAAGGGCAGATCATGTCTATTAAACCTGGTTGACTTCTTCGAGACAGTCACCAAGGCCATAGATGAGGGAAAGGTGGTTCACACAGCCTACTTTGACCTCACCAAAGCTTTTGACACCATTCCTCACTCAGGTATTGCAGAAAAACTCACAAGCCTGAACATAAACTCCTACGTCACGAGATGGGTTGCCAACTGGCTTACAGACAGAACTCACACGATAAGAATAGTGGGCTCCAGGTCCAACTCTAAACCAGTCACAAGTTGTGTCCCACAAGGCTCAGTCCTGGGACGCCTACTGTTCGGCATATACTTCTCAGAAGTACAGGCAAACACAGGAGGACTATGGCTAACCAGGTTCACAGATGACTGCAAACTGGGAGCCATAATTGACTCTCCCGGCTGACACAGTCATCCTCCAAAAGGGCCTTACTGAGATGGACACCTGGTGTCAAAGTCATGGCCTCAAGCTAAATGCCAAAAATGCATAGTCATCCCATTTGGGAAAAACAAAACACCCACGAATTACCACATAGGTAGCAGCCCCCTTAATACAAAAGAGGTAATAAGAGATCTGGGGACCCAGGTGGATAGTAATCTCTCCTTTGACAATCATATTGCCAAAGTAGTTAGGAAATCCTTCTATGTGGCCCATCTAATTACTAAAGGGTTCGCATCTAGAAATAAAGAGGTTATAGAGCCCCTCTACTTGTCACTCATTAGACCCATCATAGAGTACAATGCCCCATTTGGGATGTACCTCACAAGACACTTCCAACAGCTGGAAAGACCACAAAAGTACCTCACCAAGAGGATTACTGGCCTCAAACATATGTCCTATACACTGAAAAAACTCCGGCTGTACTCAGTGGCATATTGCTTACTCAGAGGAGATCTCTGCCTGACTTACAAAGCCATGTCCAACTCAGAATTGATGGACATGCTCTACCTAAAGAAATCCAAGTCACTGCGAGCCACGTGCTCTAGTGAGCTAAACCTCATCACAACAATAAATAGAACATGTTGGAGGGATAGATTCCTGTCACAGAGACTCCCCATGCTTTGGAACAAAATTCCAAATTACATCAGGTAGAGCCCCTCACTAAGACTGTTCAAGAGAAACCTTGACGAATGGATGGGTAACAGAAAGTACACCCCTGGGATGACTTCATTGGCTCTGCTTGACAGAAGATCAGTTAATTAATCAATGGGGCAGTGAAAGCCGACACAATCTGGCTAGGCTTATAAATGTCCTCGGGTAGATAGCCTAGTACCTACCTATGCACCTATGAACCTATAATGTCCATGATGTCTGCATTAATTAATATCGTGAACATGCTTTGTATTTTTTCATGCCCCTCTGTGTTTGGGTTGGTGTTAAGAGAATCCAACTTAATGTCTTGTCTCAAAAAGGTTTTTTAGATTCTACCATATTTATATAGTAATAATGGGGCCTCACCTAATTCCTGATTTAGGTCCAATGACCCAAACATTAGTTTCCATTTTAATCCAAAATGTTCCTAATTTCTTCTCTCCTGTTACTAAATAAATAAGTGTAACTTGTGAAATATCATTTTCCCTTTTGTGGTTAACTCCTTCATTAATTAGAGGATGCCACGGTATAGGCTGGCACAATATAGGTTGAAATATTCCTATTAGCAATTATACCCCCATGCCCACAATGTTTTTTACCAGCTCCTCTTTCCAAAAACATGTTTTTAAGTATTAATAATTTCCTACCAAAAAGTGTCATCATTGGAGACTAATCTGGATAATCTCACAATCTGGCCTTTTACAGTTCTGCTAGAGGTGGATTACTACTATTACTAGAACAAGTATTTTTTTAATACATATGTGATTAATATTTTTTTTAATACATATGTGATTAATATTTTTTTAATACATATGTGATTAATATTTTTCTTTAATACATATGTGATTAATATTTTTTTAATACATATGTGATTAATATATTTTTTAATACATATGTGATTAATATTTTTTTAATACATATGCGATTCATATTTTTTTAATACATATGTGATTAATATTTTTTAATACATGATTAATATTTTTTAATACATATGTGATTAATATTTTTAATACATATGTGATTAATATTTTTTTAATACATATGTGATTATTATTTTTTTAATACATATGTGATTAATATTTTTTAATACATATGTGATTAATATTGTTTTTAATACATATGTGATTAATATTTTTGTTGAGCTTCTCCTTCAAAACAGTAATGTGTCCAAAATTTAATAGTCTTCTGACTCACTATACCTGTAAATTGTGAAAAGGATGTTCACAAATTTATACAGTGTAAAATTTCATTACAGTCATCCAAGAAGCACAAATACTTTTAGATGTGTAGTGCAAATGGACAATTAAAAATAAAATTTGTCTCCCAGTGCCACAATATAATATTGGTAAATACTGGTGCTGTGGCTGTTCCCATGACTACAATCCAGATTTGCATGTAACAATGTCCTTCCTTATTCAATACTACTGTATACAACACAGTGTAGTTAATATCCCTCTTGGTAACATCTGACCCTATTAAAAGTGCTTCTGGGAAGCAGTCAGTCCATGTTTCATGCACTATATCTAAGAATAAGTCTTTAACATTCACAGTCACAAAAATGGAAACCTTCAAAAATTCAGTATTGGCCATAATATTCAAAAAGTGCCAATAATCTTTAAGAAATGCAACTTGTCATGGAATAAATTTAGTTTATTATCTACAAATAAAGTGAGATGCTCAGTTTTATAACCCCAGAAGCAACAGTAGGGTGTAGATGCGATGCACAGTGTCTTTATTATCTTTGTGATTCTGAAAATAGAAATAATAATTGGTTTGTTAACTCTCAAAAATTCAGTTAATGATACAGGCATTTTACCAGACACATGTCTTCCAAGCAAGCAGTCTGGAATAAGCTATACTGATTTTGGTAAATTGGGTGGCAAAGGTCCCCCTCATTCAAGTAGCTGAACATTTTTCTTGAGTATTAAAAACCATTCTTAGGAACCACACCACCTTCCTTATCACGTTTCATCATCCTTACAGATCTATCATTTTTAAACCAAATAGCAGCTTCCTCTCTTATTTAGTAACAGTATAAAACATTGGCTTGCTGTGACGCTATGCTAGCAGGCTCAAGTCATTTTCACACAATCTCTCAAACAAGGCTATAGGTGGTACTTGGGGGAGGGTAAATAAATATTTTTTTTAACTGTCCTCCTTTGTTAAAGTTAGTTTCAGGTTTGAAATATATTCCAAAACTGAATTTCTAGCAAAAATGTTTTAATTCCAACAAGAGGTCCACTACATTTAACTTACTGGATAGCACAAAGCTGGATCCTTTTTGAAATAATTTTCAAAATACAGAGGAAACCTGCCAATGTCTTTAATTAAAATCTTTCTATCCATTTAATTTAATTGCAGTGCCTTAAACATATTCTTCATTTATTGTGTTCAGTCTCTTCTTCCCTCTCACCTTCATCATCCCTTGTTGAGTGCATTTTTCTGATAAGTGCGGGGATATAGCACAACCCCACATTTCAGATTCCGCCAACTCTGTTCTATCGCATCAACACTGGTGACTTGTGGTGAACAAGCTTGTAAAAATTCACATCATTTCCCTCCTTGTCAATCACGCCTGTAACATGTACTTCCCACATTAGCAATAGGTTAGCTGGTGTTAGTAATTGGCTCACTTGGCAGTGCTTGATAAGCCTTCTTATTTTCATAATCCTTTTCATCTCAACTAACCTTTTCCCTTGACTGTATCATAACCACTTTACAGCAGTTATTTTGACTCTTGGAAACACTTGCTGGTATTCCTCATGTCATATGTCTAGTCCTTGATTTCATAACACTTTTTAACTCTTTTGTAGAGGCATGCCTACTGACCATGATGGTCCTGCTATAATCATGTTCATTCTCTCCCACTTACTGGGCAAAGAGTCAGTCACAGCACTGCCATTATCCATAAAGCCATGAAGGACACACTGTTTCTTCTGGGCCTGCTATAGCACGCTTGTATATGCATTCTATTCCTCTGTTAATGGGTGCATTCTTGCATATCGCCATGAAGCTCACCATGCAGATGCATACCTAAGACCATGTCCCTGATCCATATGTCACATACCAGGTACTTTTCCCTGCAACAGGTACCAGCAATGCAGTGGAATGGACCACCTCCTTTCCCCAGGATTGTTCCCACCAGTATCTGAAGCTTACCATTTCCCTCTCTTATCACCTCTTCCAGCACTTAGATCAATAGTTCATCCTGAGTCATTTGGGTCACACTTAAAGCTTTCTCCTGCAGTACAGAGCCAGCATAATTTCTGCACATTTTCACTCATTTCACACACTTTGCCCACAAGTTTTATCTGCTTCCACTTTAGCACAAGCTTTTATAGATAATTTCTCTCATGCAAGACAGGACTACCTTCCTTCACTATAACTAAATACAACTGATCCTTTTGTTTTCCCTCAACATAATGTAACCTATATGATCCAATGCAAATAATATCTCTCCCTTACGGATTTTATGTTTCCATGACTAAACATTTTTCTCAGATAAAATTTACACTACTGCTACCACATCCCCCCTCTCTAGACTGGTTTTCCAGCTACCTGTCTAAACACCAACAAGCAGTCCAATGGAAAACTTCCACCTCCTCCTTCCTTCCTACACCTGCAGGTGTCCCTCAAGGCTCTGTTCTTGGACGGCTACTCTTTAACCTATTTATTAATAACTTTCACCACTCTGTCCCAGAGTCATCTGTCATCCAATATGCAGATGACTTGACCATCATCTGCTCAGCTTTCTCACCCTCTGAGCTTCTAGTAAAAACATAATTAGCCTTCTCCAAAAGAAATCTGGATGCAATCCAACCACCTAGCTCTGAATGCAAATAAAACAAAACTAACAATCTTCTGCCCCAGCAAAAACTCAACTATCGATAAAACCTTATTCATCATACAAAGCCAGAACAACAATCCCCTTGAAATAGTCCCCACCACTAAACTTCTCGGTATCGTCAAAGATGAAGAACTAAAATTTGACACACACATCCACTCTGCAATAAAAAAAACTCACCAAAAGTGAGGTCTTTTCTATAGAGACAACCACTTCCTCTGCTCCTCTACCCGTCAAACCCTAGCATCTACTTTCTTGCTTCCCTCCGTGTTGTATGGTGCCCCCTGTTCACAAACATACACATCATCTTAAGAAACAAACTTGAATCCTGCTACCACAAAATCTGCAAATTTGCAACCAATTCTAAAAGCTCTACCCACCACTGCTACTCCCTCCTCGCCCTCAATTGGCCTGAACTCCCCAACTACCTTAGTTACCTAAAACTTACCACTGCTCACAAACTTATTTACAAACCTGCAAACTGCCATTCTCTAGCTATGTCCTTAAAACCCTATAAACCCAACCTCCAACTCAGATCCACCAACAAAAGTTTCCTTCAAGTCCATAAACCATCTCATCCTCCGGTCCAGCTAGTTCTCTCCTACTCCATAGCCAAAAAATGGAATCCCCCCCTTTGCAAACTTCCCAAGCATGGCAGTTTCAAAACCCAGCTACTATCTCATCTGCCATCCAAATGGGAATGCCCATGCCACTCTCCAACATAATCCCCTCTCCACCCTCTCTCTTTCTGCACAACTCCATAAGTTTCTCACTGCTGCCTTGGACTGTCTATCTTCTATGCTAGTCTACATTATCTCCTCTGGTACTCTCTCCATGCATTATAGACCACCTAATCTAAAAGAAAGAGTAGCTGTATCTCAACTCGCATAGAGTTCTCCTGCCACAAATGACACTCTGTATCTGATCACATCTACCTACCATTATAAGTTAGTTGCTATATATTTTAAATGCCTAACTCATTAGAACTTTCAACATACTGTATTACACACTCTGAAATGTCTTTAAGTTGTTCTGCACAGTTACTTGTTGTGTCCTTTGTAACTTGCAATATGTAACTGAAATGTATAATCTTTGCTCTTTTCTTTGTAACTTGCAATTAAAATGTAACTGTAATATGTTTTGGAGCTTTTCTCCCCAGGCCTGCACTGAAAACGGGCTCTTCTGGCCCAGTGGACTTCCCCAGTCATCAAACTTAAATAAAAAAAAAATAATAAAATCAGTCTTCATATCAACTTTTTTATTTCCATAATCACCTCACCATATAAGCAATGTCAGTTCAATTTCTTCTTCTTCATAGACATCCTTCTTTTTCTTTTCAAACTTTTTAAAACCTGCCTTTCACAAGGGGTCCTACTTATTCAAAGATTTGTGGGACTTCTTGGGAAGGTTTGCAGATGATTTATAGAATGAAAGGGTAGAACTCTTTACAATATATTTTGTTGATCTTTTTACATACATTACTATGGAAGAAGAACTTTTTTTGTTTTATGAAAGTCTACTTCACTGCAATTTCCTTTCAGGGGAAAACATTTATTTAATTATGGATCTTGTCTCCCTGACGTTGGATAATAGTTACATTTTCTTTGAGGGAGAGATTTTCAAACAGATAACAGCAGTAGCTATAGCAACAGCATGTGCCCCAATTTATGTTAATATAGTGTTATTAACTTTGGAAACGTAACAAACCAACAGCGTACAATCAAAATGAAAACTGAACAAGAGTTCCACATGGCAAAACCAAGTGAGATCTGTTAGTAAGGATTGAGACTTTTGCTGTTTATTGTATAAAAAATAGAACTTCTTCAGAATCAGAAAAAAAAACAACAGTATATTTCCTATTAAATAGTAGTTTGATAGCAGATTTTCAGTTACTGGCTGTTTGCGAGACTAATGCAATGACTATTGGTTGTCAACTCGTGTGTGAATTTTGAATTTTGATGGGTCATCAGGTTTTGAATAATTAACTTTTCTTGACGTCTGATTGGAGCTAAATATTTGTTTTCTATTGGGTACATAGCTGTTTGAATGTTATGTGATTGGTCACTTGTTAGTATTTGGTATTTAATAAGAAGTGTACTATTGTTTTACTGATTCTGAAGAAGTTCTACCTTTTATACAATAAAAAATGAAAGCACTCAGTCCTTATTAACAAGTCTTGCTTGCTTTTGCCTTGTAGAACTCGTTCTCTTGTTCATTTTTAACTTTTGAAAAGGTTTTTGTTTTCAATTTAGATTTTTTTTTTAATTTTGCAAATTATACCTTAGGTTCCTGGACAATATCTTTATTGTATGGGATGGTCCAGTGAACATGATTACTGAGTTTATTAATTATTTAAATGGTACAATTAATTTTCTTAAATTTACTTTTAATTTTGACAATTAATTATTTGGACTCCAGTATTAGACATTCACATAAAGTTTTTTCTGTTAAAGATCTTTTAAAGAATGAGTTTTAACAACTCTTATTTGCATTTCAGAAGATCCCATCCATTGAATTAAAAAAAAAAGCCTTGGTAATAAGCAGTGTATCAGGGTGGTTAGGATGACATCTGCACTTGACGTAAAATGTGAACTAGATAACTTTGTTAACATGTTTGTTGACAGGGAATACCCATGTGATTTTGTAAGAAATATAAGAACTGGTGTTTTGGATGAATGGGACAAAAAATAAAATCCCCTTCTATAGGTTTGATTGATACTGTACAACAGATGGCACAACCTAGGGGAAGAACTGATTGGCATTTTTAACAGGGCTTCAGTTGTGCAATATAATTGTACTAAACATATTATAAGTATTGTTACTAGGAATTGAAATATTCTGAGGGAAAACGCAGTGGTATTTAACACATTATGGGCTTATCCTAGATTTGTATATACATTTATTTATTTATTTGTTTATTTATTTATTTCCAGTTTGATGACTGGGAAGTCCACTGGGCCAAGCAGACCCCATTTTCAGTGGAGGCTTGGGGAGAAAAGCTCCAAAAGCAGTTAACAGATTATAAGAAACCTTAAGTATAGAATGTACAGTATGCAAAAGCATAAATATACAATTTAAAATTGTTTCTTTGTGTCTTTTGGCTTTTCCCGGTTAGGGGTCGCCACAGCGGAACTCGGGTGCACTAATGATTGGTAGTTGATTTTTACATGCCGAGTTACCAGCCCTGATGCACAACCTTCAACGAAGGTACGCCCATTCACGCATGCCTCCATGCAGAAGATGCTCTAGCTGAGAATCGAACTGGACAGCATCTTACTGTGAGGCGACAACGCTACCACAGCACCACCACTGCAGGTAAATATACAATTTAAAATGCAAGTACAAAATCAGGGAGTATACATTTAAAAAACACAAATGTTAAAATATAGATAAAGTCAAAAGTAATACAGATAACTGTACAAGTTTAGTGTTTGTTCTAACAATAATGTTAGTGATCAGAGGTGATAGTACATGAGATTGAAGGGAAGTTTGAAAATAGCACGTAACTTCAAGAACCTATTTGAGAACAACAGTAGAGACTTAAATTTAAGTTATAGTAATACAGGCATGACCTAAAATGTCTCCTGCAAACAATGTTCCTTTATTCTGGAAGGTAGAACTTTGTTCTTAAAAACACACTTCATTCACCTTTAATTTTGCAGAAGGGGATTTCTTCAACCTCTGGAGTGGTATACATTGCCAAATGTTCAGGATGTTCAAGTTTTTATATTGAAATATATTTATATAAAACTGAAAGACCATTCAGAAAAAATGATTTACATGCGTTATTATTATCATATAAAAATTAGGAATTCTAATAATGCTTTGTATAAGTATATACAGTACTGCATGGGTTATAAAGAATTTCAATTTTCTATTTTGGAGAAAGTGTGTGCTAACCCACGGGGTGGGGGAAATGAGTGGAAAACTAAATTGAAGTATAAGGAATTGCAATTCAAGGTGAATGCCAATCCCCCACCAGGGTTAAATGACAATTTATCCATACAGTCTGTCATAAAATTGCAGTCAGCAAAACTGTGAGTGGGTGGTGTACAACTTTCTACTACAATATATTGTAACATTTTATGAAGTGGGTTTACTGAATTCATAGTCTTTTTAATTAATTTTTTACTATTGGTCTTCTAGGCACATTGATTTTTATGTTAAGATCTTTTTTACAATGTTCATAGATTATGTATCTATACAATTATATGTTTATTTTACTTTGTAGTATGTGGTTTATCAAATTATACTGATTTAAATATCATAAATAATATGTACTTATTAGGTTATTGTTGATGAATATTTATATGTCCATTGATTCTTGTGTTATTTGCATTGAGGTAGGGTGCCCTTAAATTTTATGTTAACAATTAATGTCTTCATTATATGAGGATGTAAAGTTTTTACTAATACGATTCTATTGAAGTTTCATTTGAGGGATGAAAGTGCTAAATCATTTTTCTGATTAAAAAATGTTATTCATGTATTCACACAAGGTGTTTTCTTCTTTGTAGGCTGTAGTTCAGCAACCAAAGCATTACTTTCTATTTCTTTGTAGTTTTTTGGTTTTGGTAATTTACATACCACTTTTCTTGTGATTTTCAGGAAAAAAAATATTTTTAAACTCAACTTGGACTTGCATGCTTTTTATAGGTTACAATTTTGCACAATTATGACATTTTCTTATTCTTATTTAAAGGTAGAGTCTTGATTGTTTTTATTATTACAGTGATATAATTAACCTTTCACCTTTATGTTGCATTGTTTGAATTTTGACTTTATGCACTACACTAATGGGCACTAGGGCTTCCTCAAAGTGCAGTATCTCTCTCTCTCTCTCTCTCTCTCTCTCTCTCTCTCTGCAGTTTCCAAACTCAATGTAATTTCAAATGCTCTAAGAAATGATACATTCAATGTAGGTAACAGCTTTTTCTTGTACCAATGTGTAAAAACATGCATTTATGTATTTATTTAACCTCTGATAACCACATAAGTGAACTGGTCCAAGGACCCTTTTTAGTCACTACTCAGGCCAAAAATGCAGAATACAGTCAAATAGCAAGTATAATATAAAGTTTTACAGAGATATAAGACACTCACAAATACTTATATTAAAACAATACAAACAAAGTAAAAAGTAAATATAAAATTAATAGTGAAAGATTTATAGAAAATCTACGATACAGGAATATGCACAGCAGCTGCAAAATAGTTAAATATGCATAGTAGTAGTTAGCATTTTTGAATGCTATAAAAATGTAATAAGGAAGAAAGAGTTTAAGCATATGTGTTACATTTATTGTTTATAGCAACAGCAGCATCTGAAAATTTGGATTGCATAAAACAAATGAAGACATAGGATATATATGAGATAATTAACAAGTAATCCTAAAATTGTTACATTTGTTTTCATTGATTAGAATTGTTGCGGAGTGTCTGCCTGATAACTTCTGGCAATGAGTTCCAGCTTGCAGAAGCAATTTTAGAGAAAACTCTTTCACTGTTAGTCAAGATATATAGGTGGTCTTTGTAGCTGTAGAGAGACAGGATTCTGGCGGGAATAGGAAGGGGCTTTGATGGTTAGTTTGTTGAGAAGAGAAGGGAAGTATCTTTTATTTAAAAGCTTGAAGGCAAGTCTGTTAAGGAGAAGAGCAACCATACCCCCAGGTGGTAGCAATTTACCTTTGCTTTCTGCATCAAATTGGTGTTTGTTTTTGCTGGAAATGTGAATAATCCAAGCATTTGCTTTTCTGCAGTTAAAAACTGAGCAGCATTGTAACCAGAGCAAAGAATGATGATTGGCAGTCCATAGTTTAATTCAGGAGTCAGTACATTAATATATATGGATCATCTGGCTGCCATGCATAACATGTTGGAGATTTATTTATTTTTAAAAGAGAACTAAATAACTACCTTTCTAATTTGCCCTGTCACCTCTCAACTTGACACATACTCAACTATTTACCAGTTGTCAGACTATAACAATTTCTTCTCTCTTCATATTATACAACTTTCGCTTATACTAGTAGCATCAACCCTCAGCTCTCTTACTTAGCCATTCTTTACTTGTATATCATCTCTCTTTTCCTTGCCAACTTTACTCCCCTTTCCCCTCCCTCCTATCATACTCTGCTCTGTTAACTCTCCTCTCCACCTTTCTACTTCCTTTGGTTTAGGGATTAATAATTCTTAAGTGCTTTTTCTCTGATGTCCTAGCTGTAAATCTTTTTGTCTTCTACAGGGCTCAACTTCCTTCTACTTAGTAAGGTTTTGTTTATGCTGAATATTTTTGCCTTGTTATTTTTTTTCTCTACTATCATATGATTGTATTTTGACTCTGTAGCTATTCATAACATAAATACACATTGTTATGTAAAAAGATTCACTTTTTGTTATGTAAACTTTGTATTCTTATTGTTATTATTGTATCATTATTGTATTGATAATTTTTGTTCTGGAGCTTTTCTCCTCGGGTCTCCACTGAAAATGGACCACCAGCCCAGAGGACTAACCAAGTTAACAAAAGACAAATAAATAAATAAATAAATTTTGCATGAGCGTTTAAGCTGGGAAAGTTCTTTATAAAAAGAAAAACTTAAATGGCTACCAGCAGTAAAAAATGCAATGGAAATTAAGGAAAAAAAAAATGAAGAAGCACTCATACCTCATACCACTCTATCTTAATGGTTTCGCTCTCTATAAGAACTTCATCAGAAACATTAACAACTACTATTTCTACCTCTTATACAAGAATAACAAAACACATGGCCACTATCATCTAATCAGCAACATAATCAAAAACATTTAAAACTTCTGGGTATCAAAATGCATTTTAGAGAGACTGCATAATTTAATCCTATGGAAAACATTGCCCCCATTATATACTACCACTATAATTACAAAATTATTATAAACACCACCCCTCAAGTCAAGTTTAGCTTGCTCAATTACTTGAAAAACAAACTTTTTATAGGACTTGCAAGACAGAGTGGGTTTAGCTAAAGCATTAATAATATTAACATGCTTTATAGCATTATTGGGTTTATACTTCCTCTTTGCTAAAGACCTGATAGATGTACAAGAAAAATGCTTTGAAAAGTTAAAAATCTTGTCATTGTTGTATACATGAAGAAAAGGATTTCACTATTGTGTTTACATTGTCTGCAAGCACCACAAGACAAAATCTCTTCTCACTAATTGTAATGGTACCTTCCTTCTTTCCAGTAAACTTTTGATATTCAGTCCTTTTTTTAAACAAAAAACTATCTTAGACTATATTCCTGCCACTTGACAAAGTTCTGTGTTTCCTTTTATTACTTTCTAATTATCAAAAATATTTAAAATAATTTACGATTGAAAAGGTTAATTGTTTAAAAAAGCACATAAGAGAATGTTTTTCAGGCTGTAAATTACACACATGACCAAAAGTTGTTTTCAAAGGAGTTTTTCCCCCACCAGAGTTTTACATGGGATTGTTCTGCAGCAAAGTGAGGGAATTTGCCCTTCCCAAATGTTGTGCAGTGTTGAGTTGGTATATATTATTAGCAGGAGGTGTGCAAGCCCCCCTGCAAAAAAGAAATTTTAATTTTTGTTGTTTTCTATTATTTTAGATTCAAACTAAAACGATTATTCTTTTGATGGTCAGTGTTTTGAATGTTCAGTGATTGATGATATATGCCATAGTTCAGTATATGACACTTATGAGGGCTATTTTTTTTTTCTTCTTCTTCTAGCAGACCCAACTTTACCTTTATAGTTACACTCTTGGTGTTTATCATGTGTTACACAGGATGACCTCTTTCAAGCAAAGAAATGAGCAGGTTATATGCCTGACAATATAGTTGTCCCTCAATACCCATAAGGCGTATTAGTCATGCACAGTAGGACAGTAACACTCACTTGAGAATAAGATACATTCGAACAATATATGACTTTGGTGGAGAGTGATTATGAATGTTATGCAAGAAGGAATGTCAGAAGGTATTTTTTCATGGAATGGGTGGTGCAAAATGGATTAGCCTGCCCAGGGGAAACTGCTTAAAATTAGCCTGTGAGTGAGCAAACATCAGCAATAATAAAGTGGGAAAAAACTGAGGCAATATCCTTGTTTGGGGCAAGTAAATTGCCATACTGGATGACATGCCCTTATCTAAAGATATTTGGGTTTAGTCAAGAACAAATGCATAGGCAGTATTGAAAATGATTTTTCATGAAACAAACTGTGCAAACTTGCATCCACACAAAACTGTACATTTCTAATGTAGGTGACTTTGCAACCCCTACACTCCTTCTCTTAACATAATCAATTCCAAAGTCTGCACTTTGGTTATAAAAAATAAATAAATTGTTAGATTATCTGAGTTTGGGTAGGAGAAGTCTGGGGTCAAATCCAAGACAAGCCCAGATGTTGTGATGACTTGTGTCTAGACTTGCAAGCCATGAAAGCTTCACCCCTGCTGTTCCTCCATAGAACAATTGGTTCCACAAATGCTAGATTAAAAGAACTAAGCCTTTTTCAACAGATAAATAAGACATGCTGGCATGAAAGATTCATATTCCTCACCTCTGGAACAAGCTTCTATGACTTCAAGGAAACCCTAGATAATTGGATGGGCAGCCTCAAATTCTACCCTCCCATCATCTATCTTGGGTTGCCCTCCTCAAGATTATAGTTAACTTCTGAATACAGTTCATTGGCTAGGCTTGTAATGGTAACACAGAACTGTGTCTGAATCTCACAGTCACTGCATGCATCTAACATGCGCAAGAATATGTGCCTTAATGTCTCTTTGTCTTTTTGCTATACCACGCATATGTTGAATCTTTAATTTAGTGCATTTTCCTGATTAAAAATTGCAGAAAAAAAAACATTCCCTTCTAGAAAGTTTTCTGAATTGGTGTTTGGAAAACCAGTAATCTACTGCTTTATTGTCTAATTTAAAGGATGACACCATCAACAAGAATATATGCTTCCAGTGATCAATAATGCAGTCTTTGGAAGGATTTGTACTTGGTTTGTAAGGAAAATGCGTATACCAAGTGACCCCAGGCATGTAGCCAGTGGTGTAAACACTGCATGTTTCATTCCAAGATTTTTAGCAAACAAGAAATGACGAGTCTGCATTTATTTATGATAAATGTAATACAATATATAATGTATGAGGCTTGTTTAATATTCAGTGATGATATGCAGTGCTAAGTTCATGTCATGAACTAGCCAGAGGAAACTGCTTCTATCAAACACTGTTAGCATAGTTTCAGGATCTGCAAGCAAAACACAGACAGTTTTAAATATTTTAAATGTATCCATCTTCAGAAGATTCATCAAGGCAAGAGTTGTTCATCTGCACAGTCCTTTTTGTTTTAGTTATCCAAATATTCCATCCCTTCAAAAGAGTTCCAAACAGACATTTATTTTGGCTGTGACAATGTTTTTCTGTATGCCATAATAAGACTCAACATTTCCAGTAATATCTTCTGTGCAGAATACATGAGTCTTAGGCAGGAATAATTCTGACAAAGAGAAAAAAAATTTCATGCATTAGCAACATATTTCATTTCAGGTACGTAGACTAATATATCAAAAGAATGAGCCAACAGTTGCTTCAAAACATGAAACAATTTTCAGGACTTGATTTTTAAAGCTCTGAGGCCAAGATCATTGTGTAAAAGTACATAGCATAGACTATTTATATGTCTGCAACCAAATTACTACTATGCTAGTTTCGGTGCTAAAGACAAAACCTTCATTTGTCAGCTGGGAAAATTATTTTAGGATTTATAATTATTCAGGTTACCTTCAGTTGGTCGACTATCACGCTTATCGCATCCAGAAGGTAAACCACTCTACTTCAAAAACTAAAACTTCAACTATCTAGTACACATGCGCCAAGGAAGAACTTTGGTGCATGCAATTTTGAAACACACCCCTGCTTACTGTATATACTAATTCCGAGATTGCACAATCCCCTGGGAAAGGGAATATTCCCTTACCTGGGGATTGTCGATCTTGAACACTTATCGACTATTTGTATAATCGAGCAAATGCAGTATATTAAACAGATATTGACCAAACTCCCAGTTGATCAAACCAATGAAACCTGATTATTCATGACTTGCCTATCTAACATATGACTAGCCTGATCCTTGACATTTAACTGAATGCTCTTATGAGCAAACAGCAAAATATCAAGTCAAAATGCTTGAACTACCAAAATAGCAAAACCAAGTACAAGCTAAAAAACACCTGCTTTTTAAATGGAGTAGAGCAAGTCTCCCTGCACCCCCCACACCCCCTGCTAATCATATGTAGGCCCAAATGTTCATAGGTAAGTACTAGGCTAATTGCCCTTTTGAGCCATTTTAAGCCTAGACTATTTCCCTTTTTTTGTTGAATTAATTTATCCAGTTTGGTTAGAAAATGGCCTTACCTCCTATTCCATTATATATGACAATAATAGGGATCTTACCATAGATTATTTGAGGGGACCTATGCATGGGCTAAAGAATTTAGGAGCTGCCTCTCTCCCTTAGTAGTACAGGGGGCAGTCCCAGGGTAAATGTTCTGTGTCCAGTCCATAGATTCAAATTGTGCTTGAATATGAATAGGATGAACTTTATTTTATGTGGATGGGAAGTTTGTTCCAGAAAGTGGTATCCTCTGTGAGATATATCTGTCCCTACAAACCATTCTATTAATGTTGCAGAAGAGGTTTAGATTTCTAGATTGAATATTTCTGATGCCCTTTGACTTGCTGATGTGCAGTAAATACATCAGTATCAGATCAGAGGATATCTTGTATGCCAGACACAGATCACCTCTTAGCAGCCTGTAGGTCTGGGTATACCAGCTCCAAGACTGCAACACAGTCCTTGCTGTACTGTGATCCTACACAATACAACTTCTGTTCCCTTTAATATTATGAGATTTTGAGCTTTTGGCTCAATATTCTGGTGTTCGCTCTTATAAGCATTCATTAATATTACAGGGAACCATCTAACCATAACTAAAATGTCTAATAAATCCACTGAATACTCTCTGAAATAATGACTAAAGAAGAGTCAAAAAAAGTTAATTGTTTTTGCAAAGGGCAGCCCCTTCCCCCAAGCAAACACACACCCTGTTGAACAGATATTAAGTCCATTGTTGCACAGACTTGGTAAAAAAGAAAATGTATAAAACAAATATAAAACATTACTTTTCCCTCTTCTTAGACTCATATGAAACAAAAGTATAGCACAATATTTGCAACTCAGCAAACTCTTAAAATATTAAAATGCCATAGCATCAACAACAGTGTCAGCAGATCAACAAATAGCATACTTGCTTTTGGTGCTCGAGATCAGAAGGCTTTGGGTTCTATTCCCACACTAGGGGCTTGGATTAATTTTCCAGAGATGACACTGCAGTGCAGCATAAAGGAAATAAAATGCTTCTGAGTGTGCCATGCTTCAGATAAGATGTTAAATCTATGTCCTAGCTGCCCAAGTTGGTGGTAGCTTATGTAGATGTAAATAATTCTATGCCACTTACTGAAAAAAGAGTAGGGAATGTTTCCAGGTGTCATGGCCTAATTTCCCCTAGTCAGTATGAATACTCCCTTGGGGTACCCCTTAAAAAAAGACACTGGTCTAGTGCGACTAACCCAGTCCACAAATAGTAAATAAATAAATAAAATGTCCACAATATGAAGTTTTGTCTTTGGTTAAAGGGATACATGATAAACTGTTGTAAACCGATTATTTTCTCCATTTTGATTTTTGTCTGAATTTCTGAAAGGGACCTATTTTCACTACCTGTATTTTCTACTACTTTTACAGACTGATGTTGCCATTTTTCTTTCCTTTTTCTTTTTTTTTCTTGAAACTTATTTTTGTAAGTGAGATTAGACACTGGAGATCATCTTAATATAGACAGAGATCCCAAATAAGACGTGGCCTGTTGAATATGCACCAGAAATTTGACAAAGAACAGTACTATGATGAGAAATTAAAAAATATATATCTTATCTTGATTTATGTTTTATGCAGTACTAAGGCCCCACAGTACTACAAATAATTATTACTAGTTTTGTATTTATTTTGGGAGGGTGGCCTAATGGTTAAGGTGTTTGCCTTACAAACACAAGGTGTAGGGTTTGAGTCTCACAAGGGATAATTGGCTATGCTTAAAATGGCCCACAAGGGCAGTTAGCCTAGTACTAATCTATGAACCTATGAACCTTAACAACACTAAAATATCCTCAGAAGGCTGTAAAGATCAATATATATATATATATATATATATATATATATATATATATATATATATATATTTGGATCTACTCAACTTACCCAAATGCCCGCATCACCGACTTTCACTTAGCCGAGACCATTGGACCGACAAATCAGAAGATTGACATCTGGAACACTGACTTCCGACTTGAGGTAAGTAACCGCTTGGCCATCCCAAAATAAAAACAAAAAAACAACAAAAGTAAACCCAACTATAACTAAATATACCAACTCCGAGATCACACTACCGCGGAGGTAAGGGGCAAATTTCAATATGATGGCCAAGCGGTTACATATCTCGAGTGGAATGCCGGTGTTTAGGATGTTGGTCTTCTGATTTGTCGGTCCATTGGTTTCAGCGAAGTGAAAGTCGGTGATGTGGGCATTTAGGTAAGTAAAGTACACCCATTTATATATATATATATATATATATATATATATATATATATATATATATATATATATATATATATATATATATATATATATGTGTGTGTGTGTGTGTGTGTGTGTAAACACTGTTCAAAAATGTATAGCCAAGTGCTGCTAAACAGTTATTTATTGTAAAATGTGATACTACACTTGATTATGCATTTCTTAACAATATTTGTATATGTTTCTAACTTAGTAATAGCTAAAATTCATTTTGTGTCCCAGAAAATAAGATTACAATGCCCAAACATCATGCAGGGTCTCCTTTCCTTTCATTCAGAATAGTACTGCTCAAAATCACTGCTTACATTGAGAATCTCAGGATACAGTGTCAGTCAGTAGACAATTTCTTCCCAGTTTTATCCTGTTAATGCTTTCTGGCCTGCTTTTCATGCTGTAAATATACCATAATGAGCCCTTTATACTTCTCCGGTATAATAATGCTTAAATTTAATTTGTTGGAAAGCTTGGAATAAGACAGTTGCATGGACCTTTCCTTATTCACTTTCTCATTTTGTCAATAACTGCACATTTCTTGGCATTCCAGACAAAAATGCCATCTGACACTACATAGTAAAAGAAATATGAAACTTCAACACTGAGCCAATTTATGGCTTGAGTGGGAGGCAACAGTGAATTGACAGTTTACACCAGAAGAAGTAAATCCTCAAAGACCGAATAGCTTTATGACTCCAATGGGTGGTAAAAAATGCAGCTACTAACACCTTGGTTCATAGGTTCACAGGTAAGTATTAGGTGCTCAGTCTGCAGACTATAACAACTTAGCCAAAAAAACTATTCAAAAAAGTTACCTCCTGCCTGAAAGAGAGCAAAACAAGGTAGACTGGGGAGAATTTGAGGGTGGCCATCCAGTTATCTATCTTGACCTTGAAGCTGGTGAGGGTGTTTCTCTACTTGGCATGTAGTGGAACTTTGTTCTAGAGGTGTGGAATACATTGGGATATGAATATATCACCCTAACATGCCTTATTTATTTGCGGATGAATGCTTAGTTCCTTTAACTGAATATTTGAGATACTATTAGTTCTGCAATGGTTTAAGAGGTCAAATAGGATTGGATGTTTCATGGCTCAAAGGTCTAGAAAAAGATTTCTACAGAGGTGTCTATAAGAGACTAAATAAAGAGAAAGAGCAGACAGTCTCTCTGGATAACTAAGACTTTTGAGGACCCTGATATTTTTAATTATGAATCTCTGAAATCTCTCAAGTTGTGTGATATGTTTAGACAAATAAATGCCAAATGGTGAATTATATTTAATGATGGGTCTGATAAGGTACGAGCATAGGGAATTAAGACTTTTTTGGATCTAGTGGAGATGCCATAGGAAATTAGATGAGCCAAACATAAGGCTTTGTGAACTACTGTGGAGACTTGATGGTCATTTATCAAGAACGCCTAAATCACTCAGAAGAATGCCTGATTTGTGTGGGCGGGGGCATCATCTGTATGGTAAGTGAAACTGTTTTGTAGTATGTAGGCTTTTACTAAGACAAAGACTGCAGAATGTAATAAGCTGATGAAATGAAAAAAAATGTTGTCAAATCCATACGTCTTGCTGTCAATATTTTGTCAACATTAATTTTACTGTTTTAAATTTTGTTTGCTTTACTATGTGATCAGGGTCATGGTTGAAAAAGGGCAGCTTGGCCCATCCCACTCATCTGGATATCAAATAAAATAAGCACGCAAACAAACAAGCAGGCAGACAGACAGCTGAATGAATGATACATGATTTCATGGCTGGCTTTGAATGCCACTTGCTACAAACAAATTAATGAGAACTGCTGACACATAGCTATGATGAACAATGCAATATTCTGTTTCTATCCATTCACTGGCCTTGAATGCATCAGGTGTTTAATTACTGCATAAATTCTTTCCAGATACTGTGAATAGGGTGGTAGAAAAAGGATGCATAAGTAAAATTTGCATAATGATGCTATACCGTTATTTTCATCATCTTAATTGTTTGCTGCCTGGGTAGATAAAAGGTGTCGTTGTTGTAGAAATAGTGGATGAAAAGGGTTTAAAATGTTTCCATTTGGCTATGACAATACAGGATGTTATTCAGAATATTCAGGTGAAAGAGTGCAACAGGAGAATGAGGAGAGTATCTTACCCATCTTATAAAGTCTTTACACTGAAAGTATGGGTTAATCAAAAGTAGAGGAGAGGCTAGGCTTAGACAGCCCCCCCCCCAGGTCATTAGCCTAGTAACAGTCTATGAATCTACAAATCTATGGCTATGAAAATATGAATAAAAGGAAAGTAAGTTGGATAGTGGGATGGGATCAAAGCCACTTGTGCGTATGGGGTATGCAGGAAGAAGGATCGCAAGTGGAAACAGAGGAAAGAGGAATAAATGAAACAAAGCAAAAATGAAAAGACTTGTCAAATGGAGGATAGAATGAACCACAAACATACAACTGGAGGGTGTAAGATGAGAGACTGAAAGGTGGATAGGTGATATGTAAAAAAGAACTGCAGAAAAGAAATAAAATCAAAGTGGAGGTAGTAAAGAGGAATGGATTTTGGTGTAGCCAAGAGGAAAAGCAGGGTGAGTTTTACAGAAAAAGCTAAAGAAGAAATGGAAGGAAGAAAGACAGCCAAACTAAAAAGAGAAAGATGTTGATTTGACATAATGATTAAGATCTTCACTTCATAGACACAAGGTAAAGGGCATGATTCTGACCTAGCAATATTGGCTAGGCTTAAAATGGCCCTTGAGTGCAGTTAGCCTAGTATTTATCTGTGAACCTATGAGCCTAAGGAGTAGATGTGATAGAAGAAATAAAAAACAGCGACTAACACAATCGTATGAAAACCTGAGCAGAACACAAGCAGAGGACACAAAAGTGATTAGCTAAAGATGGACAGGTAGGAGACTACAGCAGGAGGAATTATACTCTCTACATAAGAAAATAATGTCAGAAGAGGTGCAGAAGCTGATAAAGAGGCTAATGGTGTGAAAACAAATTGGCCTAGGTGATATGCCAGTAGACAAAAAACTGTCTTACTCAATGGAAGAGGCAAGGACTATATTGTTACCAAATGAGATTAAAGCAGTAATGGATCCCTGACTCCTCATTTCAGCATCCATCATAAATATAGATGTCAAAATTTTAGCAACAGAGACAGAGAGAGATGTGTGTGTATTTTTATATATATATATATATATATATATATATATATACCACACACACACACACACACACACACACACATACACACGTGTATATATATATATATATATATATATATATATATATATATATATATATATATATATATACACATATATGTGTATAAATAGAGATAGCCAGAGATGGCAGCTAAATGTACTTTTATTTATTTGTTAATTAAATAAGCTAAATGGAAGTAAGATTCCCTTTCCAGGACTGAGCGGGGTACTATGTGTGGTTAAACCACATGCTCAGTGTTATGCAGAAAGCAAATAAATGTGGAAGGAATCAAAGTTTGTACCCTTTACTATAGAAGGCAGTTTATTTAGGGTGCAAGGTTGGTGTAATGGTTAAGGTGCTTACCTTAGAAACACAAGGTGCAGCGTTTGATTCTAACATGGGGTAATTGGCTAGGCTTAAAATGGCCCCCAAGGACAGTTAGCCTAGTACTAATCTATGAACTAGTAATGCAAAGTCTTGATCCTCTGTGCTAACTACCAGACATTAATGGAGAAGTAACTTAATCCAGTCTTTAATATACTTGGAAGATACCATAGTACTACAATTTTTGCACTAGCCCACAGCGAGGATCATATCCATTTGTCCCTGTAACTCTTTTCTGTGATGGATGTTTGAAGACAGTATATTATCCACACAAGCTGAAAATGAAGAATGGTAAACATGGCTTTTGTGGGACACAATAGCAGTATCTTCTCGAACAGATGTAACAGAAGAAGAGGGGACAAGATCATCTAAGTCCACTAGGGAGCCATGAGGATGACTTTGGCTTTCTGAAGTTTTGCCTTCTAGACAAATCTTGTCATCAGGAGAAATGGGGAAAGTATACATGAGGCCATGTGGCCACTTATTGGCAACACTTTCCCTGTGGTACACCCTGCTGACAGAATAAAGGAGAAGAAGTTCCTGTATGTGGTGTTGGTTGGGAAGTTAACAAATTACAACAGGATTTTTTCCCATTTCCAAAGCATATTCTTTGTTACTGAAGGAGATTACTTGTGGAGTTGCAGCAGGTATCTACTCAACTTGCCCACTAAGAAATTGTCCTCCTCGGGAATATGGATGGCAGCAAGAAAACAGATGCTGGAGACTGACTTTTCTCACAATATAATAACTTCCCAGCATACAGGGTAGAAATAATAGCTTCCCAGCATACAGGGTAGAAATAATAGCTTCCCAGCATACAGGGTAGAAATAGGTCTGCTTTGCTTGTTGATGTACCCAAACTATTGCCATGTTGTCTGTCTATATGGCTAGAAACACTGCTGAAAAACAGGTCTAGAATGCTTAGACTGTCAGTAGCACCATTCTAGCTTCACTGTGTTGATGTGAAACAAAAGGCTGCATGCCATCCAGACATCCAGAATTATTTTTGTTAAAATGCTTCCACATCACGACCCCCCCCCCCCCGTCATCAACTCATCTGCGTATCCATTGCAAGGAAGTAGAAGGGGCTTCTAGGAGAAGAAGTTGGTGTCTATCCACCATGTTAGATGATATCTGCAGGCCTTTGAGATGTGACTCAGATGTTATGGAAGCTCTGCCTTCTGAGAATACTGCACCCAAGGATCCACTGGAGAACTTGCTTGTGGACTCTCCAGAAGAACCATAGGTATGACTGCCACCATGAGACCCAATGTGCTCAGATAAAAATAAGCTCTGGTTGTGGTAGATGCAAGAATGATAGAAACTTTTGTTGGAAGAACTGAATTATGTCCATGAGGAGACTTTCCCTGCATAACCCGCTGTCTCAACCGCAGCCTAATGAGAGCGACTATGCAGGCTGTTGCTGGGATTTTGCAATGTTTAGTGTTATTCTCAGACAATGAAACAAGCTGGGCAGAAATGCCTTTTTCATGTATTACTCATTAACCAGTTTGAATGGCTGGTACAAGATCAATTTACAAAATATGTAGTAAGCATACAGATGTCAAAATGTAGACACTGGCAGAGACACTTGCAAATATTTACATGATAATGTCATTTAGAATTTAAAGAGTAGATAAATGCATATAGATATCACAAACAATCAGTATAACCAGTATAATAACATATACACTGTGTAAATTAAATAAATTGGAAAGTTAGTGCTTTAAAGTACATGGGCAGAGATATTGATTGCAAAAATGCAAAAGCAAATTATATACTGCAATAAAGTAATCAGACAAAACAATAAGGTATCAGATGAATAATGTAAAACAGTTGGAATAAAATTACTTGTTAGATCATTGGGAAGAATCAGTAGCCAGAGTCATTTATACAGCATCTTTGAAGCATTTATTTTCATATTCACATGACAGAAATTATTTTAACCTTTTCTTAAACTGTGAGAAATCCAGTATGGCTGTAATATTGATGGGGGAACCATTCCAGGAAGATGGGGCTAGTTTTGTGAAAGATCTTTAACAAAGGGCGATGATTAAGTGGGGCCTGTTCAGCATCAAAAAGCCAGAGTTGCAAAGCATATATGAAGATTCATGAAATGAGTTTACTAAAATGAAAGCAGTACTGCATGTGCTGTGAAGAAGGCTGAAAGTGAATGTGATAAGCAACTTTGATCTAAATGCAGTGTGGAGCCATTTGGCTCTCTGGATTGAGGTACAATGATGTTGTCAAATATAGAGTAGTCTTATAAGAGGAAAGACTTTATTTTCTGTAGTATTTGATATGGATGTGGGTTTTATTGAGACATTCACTGAGTGTATGTGATTCATAGACTCATATGCTCATAGG
Source organism: Protopterus annectens (assembly GCF_019279795.1). Lineage (NCBI taxonomy): Eukaryota > Metazoa > Chordata > Ceratodontiformes > Protopteridae > Protopterus > Protopterus annectens. The sequence continues at coordinate 1,513,225,334 of NC_056729.1, read as the reverse complement.
AGCTTACTAGGCTAATGGTCCTAGGGACTTTACAAGAGAAGCTTTGTAAAAAACCTGTGTAATCTAATTGACCATAGTTAGATGGTCATTGATAGCAGAGCAATTCTATGATCAGCGCTGACTACCCCTGTACGAGGGGAAAATCATTGAAATTCACTGTCTGGGAATCAAGCCCAGGCCATGGTGGTAAGAGTGTCAAATCCTAACTACTAGACCACCAGAGCTAGAAGGAATAGCTAGGAGACAGTAAACAAGCATTTCTGAATGTGCTGGGGCTGAGATGAGACCAAATGGAAGATTCAGGAAGTAGCAATGGCTGCTTCTAAGTCTGAGGCTCAGAAACCTCCTTGTTTTCTTTGTGAAATTTATATGTTGACAGGCATCCTGGATGTGCAATGAGCACATCCAGTCTCCTTCTGTTATACAATGAAAGACAGACTGCTCTGAGAACAACCAATGGATTTCTTCTGGAATGAATGTAGTTCAAGCACTGTGATCCAGTAATGACCTGACCAGGTGAAAGGTAAACAACTCCAACAGGCAGTAGCACAGGAAGGTCTCATGGCTGCTGATGGCCAATTTGTACTAAGACTATAGTTGCCTGATGAATGCTGAGAAACCCTGCTTCAGAACCCATGACCTATTTGAAAATTGCCTTGGTCGTTAGAGTTCTTTTCAGATGCACTTTTTTTTTTTGCTGCTGTAAAGACAAGTACACCTCTATGTTTTTGTATACAGTGCTTGAGAAGGTTGAAATGTAACTCACCATCAGTAAGGTTTTTGTGATTTTCCTCCATAGTCTGCATGTCTACCTTGACTTCTGGACCATAGAGGACTGGGTCCAAGCTAGGCATTCATAAAGGTCACCATAGTGTCCTCAGTAAAGTTGATCAAAAGAAGCATGCATGCTGGCATATCACTATGCCATATCCTGCAGCTTTGGCTGTACCATTGGCAGCAGAAAAATACATTTTTTTAAGCAACAGGAAGACTCTATGCAAACCACCTAGACTACACAGGAAAGCTGAGGCAGTTTAAAACAATGAGTGAAAAGATGAAATAATTATCTGAGGACAGATAGAATAATGTAATATATGCAAGTTACAGAACAATTATAACAGCACTGAAGTGCTATTAAAGAGAAATTATTGTGGAGCACTGAGCTGAGGGTTGAACATTCACATTGGCAGCAAACAAGACCTAAGGGGAGAAAGCCACAGGGAAATTAAGGGAAAAGTTGGAAGGATCTCTAAACTTGGAACACTAACTACCAGCTGGATCAGATCTAACCAGATACTCAATACCCAACACTCAGATTGCTGGACATATGAAATAGGATGAAACAGTTTAAAAATAAATATATTAACAGTGTGACAGAAGAAACCTAAATCCATGCAGAAGAATGAAGCTGGCACCACAGCTCAGGTCAGTGGGGTATGATTAGCAACTGCTTAAATTTTTATATGCCAGTTTGTGAGGTAAGTGAAGGAACATGGCCAGCAGGGGGGTGGTGGAGGGTTGACTGCACTTAGGAATGCTGTCTGTGTCCCTCAGTGTCACATGCTCATCAATTTCCATGCTATATACTTTATTCTGACTGTGTTCCCCTCCAACTCAGATCAGGGCTAGTGGACTCCTCCTTATAATAGCGCAAATGGGACATATAAGAATAAAATTGAAAGTGACTGTGCCTTCAAAGATTAAATGTAGGTCCTCCACAATAGAAATTTTATATTAATAAACTACCAACATAATTACTATTAAACTACTATTTCCACAGTCTTACCAAACAGTAATTGGCATGCATACTGCCAGGGATGACAGCTGCTTCTTTCTCCCTTAACTGCTATGAACCTATGAACTCCATATAGAATCCCCCCATTGTTTAATAGTCTTTACAAACTACTTTGAACATAGTAGAGTGATTAATAATATTTAATAACACAGCTAGCTGTCCATGACTTATCTATTTTTGCTGCAATCTTTAATATCTCTGTGCTCTATTGACTCTAATTAGTATTTCAAGTCTAACTGGGTCTTAGGGTGTTCTGGCACCTACCTTCTGTCCCATTCTTACTGATAGTTTTATTTTGTTTTGCACGCTGTTGGCCAAGCTCTACCTGCTACATTCGCCCTCGCTCAGCTCAGGCTCACTTCTCTCCCCTACCCTATCCCCAAATCTCACCCACCCCCACTACAACTACATTTATTCCCATCTAACCACTCCCACAACTCGTGCAACCAAACAGATACTTCCTATCAATCACACTACTCTAGACTGTATAACCACTACCTTCCCACTATTTAGTCACAGCTTACCTGTAATCAATTAAGTACTTCCACTCAGTCTCACTACTCTGAATTATCCAACCCCTACCTACACACTAATTATTCACTAACTCAACCTCCATACCCTTTCACTCACCTTATTTTACCACTCATCAATTGCTTTATTTTTTTTTACTACTTATCAATTAAGCTCATAAATTTTAGACATTGTCTATACCTCATACTGTAATTTACTCTACTATATACTATCTGTACTGCACAAAAATGCTACCCTTTTATACTACAATACTTATAGTTCTCTCACTAGCTGCTCATCTAACTTTTTAGCATAATAATCTATCAATTTCACTATCCTGCCATACTATTTCTTCCCCTTACCCACAAGAAATAAAACCCATAAACATTGAGTTATTTCTTGCAATTTATACAATATACATTGATTAAGTCACGTATACTTTACTCCCTCTAAGCGCTTCACCTCATATCTCTGTCAAATATAAGTTCATAACTAACCTCACCAAGGCTCTTATAAACATAGCATCTCTACCTACACTTAGTGGTGATATCCACCCAAACCCTGGCCCCAAAACTATCCCACCCAACTCTCTAACCCATCCATCATACAGCCCAGAGTGTATTAAATCTACCTTGCAAAGGATCCGATCTGCTACTCCTAAATATAAATCTCAGAAGTGTTGTTAACAAAGTACAGGAATTCCATGCTACTCTCTCACTCTACTCACCAGACAAAGGTCTGCTAAGAGAAACCTGGCTGAATCCAAATATTGATGACAAATTATTCCCCTAGGCAATAACATACTTAGGTTAGACAGGAAGAACAAAAGAGGTGGGGGAATAGCCATAGTATTGAAATACAACCTCATACTGCAACCCCTAGATCAAAACACCCCAGATTTCAATAACACTGAGGTACTAATTACCAAGCTGAAAATCAATTCTAACAAACATTTAATCATAGCAGGGACTTATATTCCACCTGGAAATAACCTTTTTACTGTCGAACACATCCTCCACTGGACATCAAAAACTCTGCCTCGTGAAACAATTATTATGGGTGACTTTGATACAGACTTTTTCACCTGTAATTTAGATAATCCTACTAACCATACTAACCTTCACGGCTTCACCCAAATTATTCAAGCTCCTACCAAAACAGACAAAACGTCAAAAAGGCAATCTGTCCTTGACTAGATTATAACTAACAAACCCTCCCACTCTCTACATTCTGGCTGCCTTCCTGATAGCCTCAGTGATCACCTTCTAACTTATTTACTTAGACAACATGCTTACACTTTTAAACATACCATATATCATCAAATCCAGAATAAGAGATACTTCAATCCTCACACCTTTATATCCAAACTCAAACTCTGTAATTGGACTCCACTAAAGATTTTGCCCCTAGATGCTGCTGTTGAGTATTTCAACTCCGCTTTCCTCAACATGCTGGACAAACTAGCACTCCCTAGGGCAATACAAACAATGTCAGATTATGCCCCATGGCTAATTAATGAACCCACAGCTCTACTCAAACTAAGAGATAAGGCCTAGGAACTATGGCATATAAACAAATCTCAAACAAATCATCAAACATATCAAGAGCTCAGAAACAAAGCCAAAAAGTACATCAAATAAGACACAACAACCTATTACACTATCATCCAAATAAAACATCAAAATAACCCACAAAAATTCTGGTCGGCAATTTAAAAAATACTACAACCTGGGCAAGCTTCAACACCAACCCCTTCATCCACAATCATTCTAGGTAGCATTGCAGCACAATTTAACAAATACTTCACTGAAAGCATACTATCACTATCCAAAAATATCTGCTGTTCTCCTCCAACACCTGCTTTAACATCAAATGAGGATGGCATTACCTTCTCCTTTTATCCTGTTCCAACAGATAGTATAAAACAATTAGGAAACTTAAGCCAACAGCCATTGCAGCTGATAACTTACCATCAGAATATTTTAAATTTTCAGCTGATGCCATTTCCTACTCTATCTCCATTCTAAATTTGGAAAATCTCACACATAATCCCCTTGCACAAACAAGGTAACTCAACAGAACTCTCCAATTATAGGCCTTTCACCATTCTATCTCCGCTGTCTAAAATACTTAGTAAGTGGATTCACTATCAACTACTGGACTAGCTCTTAACTAATAATCTACTAGCCAAATCAAAGCATGGATTTCTTTCCAACCATAACACTACAACTGCCCTTTTGGGCTTCACTAACACCATCAATCAATATAGCAATGAGGGCAAAATAGTTTCATCTATCTTACTAGATCTCTCTAAGGATTTTGATACCATTTCATACTACAAACTCTTATCTGTACTCTCTGACCTAAAACTCTGTACTTGCATGATTCCTAAACTACCTAACTGGTCACCAGCAAGCTATAAAGTGGCACTAAGTCCTCTCAACTCTACTTACTGTCACTTTGGGGGTTCCACAAGGTTCTATGCTAGGTCCCCTTCTCTTCAGTATCTTTACAAATAACCTTCACAATGCTACCCATCTTGCTTCCCCTGTCCAGTATGCAGATGATTCTACAGGTATATGGGCTGCTGCTTCCCTACAACAACTTCAAGACGTAACACAACAGTCCTTCTCTGCAATAGAATCCTAGCTTTCTAATTTACCATTTATTCTTAACCCTAGTAAAACCAAACGTATGCTCTTTCGACCCACTAGAACAATAGACCACCCACATACTTTCTTCATCACATATACAGGTAATAACACTATTTCTCTTGTATCTCAAACAAAACTCCTAAGTGTTGTTATTGATAATACCATAAAGTTCAACATACATATATCTCAAACAATAAAGAAGGTATATAAAAAACAGGCACCCTATATAGAAACAAACAATTTCTAACTGATAACACAAACGCTGCCATCACAAAAACGTACCTACTTTCTACTCTTCTTTGCGCTTCACCCAAACCACCAAAAGAAAACAGTTTTAGGAAAACGCGAAGCTTGCTAAAATAAAATAGCAAAATTCACCACAAACTCTAATTATAGATCGCACCACCGCTTAGCCCTGAAATGATGCACCTGTTTAGAATTACTACATCTCTTATCTTATACTCAGGTTTCAATGGCTCATAGACTGCTGTACCAACCTGAAAAACCTGCAGCCCTCCAAAACTTACTACAGCCTTATTTCAATTACCATGTCTTATGTTCCACTAGTAAATCACTATTAAAAATAACCAATGCCAATAATACTGCAGGTGACTCTCTTTACTCAAGTAATATAGCCAAAATCTAGAACACACTCCCTCAAACTATTGGATGTACAACAACACCGCTCCCTTTAAAAAGATACTCAAAAGCCATTTATTCAATATATGGCTCTGCCCATGCTCCAGTCCTTGTTAGCCTATGTTCCAGTCTTGGTTAACCCATGCTGCAGGCCTGGTTAGCCCATGCTCCAGCCCTGGATACCTATGCTCCAGTCCTGATTACCCCATGCTCCAGCCGTGGTTAGCCCATGTTCCAGTCCTGGTTAGCCCATGCTCCACCCCTGGTTACCCATGCCCCAGTCCTGGTTAGCCTATGTTCCAGTCTTGGTTAACCCATGCTGCAGTCCTGGTTAGCCCATGCTCCAGCCCTGGGTACTTATGCTCCAGTCCTGATTACCCCATATTCCAGCCCTGGTTAGCCCATGCTCCAGTCCTGGTTAGCCCATGCTCCAGCCCTGGTTACCCATTCTCCAGTCCTGGTTAGCCCATGCTCCAGTCCTGGTTAGCCTATGTTCCAGTCTTGGTTAACCCATGCTGCAGTCCTGGTTAGCCCATGCTCCAACCCTGGTTACCCATGCTCCAGTCCTGATTACCCCATGCTCCAGTCCTGGTTAGCCTATGCTCCAGTCCTTGTTAGCCCATGCTCCAGCCTTGGCTACCCATGCTCTAGTCCTGGTTAGCCTATGTTCCAGTCCTGTTTAGCCCATGATGCAGTCCTGGTTAGCCCATGCTCCAGTCCTGGTTACCCATGCTGCAGTCCTGGTTACCTATGCATCAGTCTTGGTTAGCCCATGCTCCAGCCCTGGTTAACCATGCTCTAGTCCTGGTTAGCCTATGTTCCAGTCCTGGTTAGCTCATGCTCCAGTCATGGTTACCCATGCTCTAGTCCTGGTTAGCCCATGCTGCAGTCCTGGTTAGCCCATGCTCCAGTCCTGGTTAGCCCATGCTCCAGCCCAGGTTACCCATGCTCCAGTCCTAGTTAGCCCATGTTCCAGGCCTGGTTAGCCCATGCTCCAGCCCTGGTTAGCCCATGCTCCAGTCCTGGTTAGCCCATGCTCCAGCCCTGGTTACCCATGTTCCAGTCCTAGTTAGCCCATGTTCCAGTCCTGGTTAGCCCATGCTCCAGCCCTGGCTACCCATGCTCTAGTCCTGGTTAGCCTATGTTCCAGTCCTGTTAAGCCCATGATGCAGTCCTGGTTAGCCCATGCTCCAGTCCTGGTTACCCATGCCGCAGTCCTGGTTACCTATGCTTCAGTCTTGGTTAGCCCATGCTCCAGCCCTGGTTAACCATGCTCCAGTCCTGGTTAGCCTATGTTCCAGTCCTGGTTAGCTCATGCTCCAGTCATGGTTACCCATGCTGTAGTCCTGGTTAGCCCACGCTCCAGTCCTGGTTAGCCCATGCTCCAGCCCTGGTTACCCATGCTCCAGTCCTGGTTAGGCCATGCTGCAGTCCTGGTTACCCATGCTGCAGTCCTGGTTAGCCGACGCTGCAGTCCTGGTTAGCCCATGCTCCAGTCCTGGTTAGCGTATGTTCCAGTCCTGGTTAGCTCATGCTGCAGTCCTGGTTACCCATGCTCCAGTTCTGGTTAGCCCGTGTTGCAGTCCTGGTTACCCATACTCCAGTACTGGTTACCCATGCTCCAGTCCTGGCTAGCCCATGCTCCAGTCCTGGTTAGCTAAGACTGTTTCTTCATACTGCTATACTTTATTACTCTGTACTACTACCGCTAAACAGATATTCCATCTAACTTTTCTTTCCTGCTACCCAGATATTCCACAAAACAAGACACTAACTACTTCTATCCTACAATTTTACTTTAACTTTTCTTGTTAGTCTAATTATTCCCATGACATATATTATCCACTCTGATACCTTTGTTAAAATTTCTGTATATAAGGAACAATAGAATGTATCCATGTATTTTTGCCTTTTTAAGCTTTGAATTTGTTGTATCTATGCATCCTATGTATCAGTTTGTTTTATATCTTAGTAAATTTGTCATATAAATGTGAAGCTTTTCTCCCCGGGCCTCCGCTGAAACTGGGTTTCTGCCCAGTAGGACTTTTCTGTTAAGCAAATGTCAAATAAATAAATAAATACAGTCAGTACAATTTCCCTGAAAACTACCACTCATGTTTCCAGGGGACAGGGCTACTTGGAATGTCCATTGTGTTGGTCAGGGGATGGCCCTCATAGTCAGCCTATTGCACAGTCTCCCCTTCCCCTTCCCAAGCTTGGTCAAGTGCCTGCAGAATCATCATGTAAAAGGCTAAGCCATCCCAACAGCTGCTTGAATGATGACCTCTCCCAGCTAATTCTCATACCATTGATGGCTAATACATGGCCAGGAGGAGCTGATGACTGGCAGGCAGTGGGGCAGAAAAACAGTCAAGAAAACGATGAGGCAGAAGAAAAAACTTAAATCAAAACACTGTCAAACACATGGGCATTCCATGATTATACAAGATGTAGAAGGGTGAGTAATTTCAGTAATTTCATAAAAAAAAAAAACTTTGCAAGATTGTTACAAAGACCTTTGGTATAACCCCTTATATTACAAACACAAGCACGTTCAAGAACTATCACTTCTCATACATCAATTATAATACATTAATTTTATAATGTTCTTTTTAGACTCTATATCAAAAGTGTAAAATCTGATAGTGAGAATCCCAAAGCTTTAACAAGTAAACAGCAATTCAAACATAAGGACAGCAAATTTCAAAATTGACTTGTTACACCTTTCAGTGTTTGACTGGGGAGAAATCCCCATAGTCCTGTTACTTATATAAACTAACCCACAAGATTGCTTCAACTTGGGGTAGGGGAAATACTCTAAGACAAGGAAACTTTGGACTTTAGTATATTTCTCCCTCATTCACATTTTAATTTCTGCTATTCTGCAGTGCTTGGAATGTCAACAGTTATGCAATCCATTCAATGGTGGCTTTGCACTTATTAAACAAAAGCAAAGACCAAACCAGCAATGTTGAAGGATAACATGTTTAATAATACACTCACAAACAAATCTTTCGGGTACAAGCCCCCTTCTTCAGTGTGTAATAAAACTTCAAATAAAAGCACAACTATATATACAAACCCAAAAGACACAGCCAACCAATAAAAACATGACACTAATTAAAATAAATAATTAAACCACACTGAATAAAATTACCATTTAGGTAATTAAAGCTACAAATATTATAAACACATTTGTTTTTGTTTTAAGATAGGTTTCAAAGTGACAGTTCCATTTAACCCTGGTATTTTGTCAGCATTCAGCTTAAGTATCCATTTATATTCAGTCTAACTTATTACCTAAATCACCCCCAATTAGGGTGAATTATCTGAAGTACTCTAAAGTAAAAGCACTGTTTTATATCATTTTCCATACAATGATTAGATAAAGCATTAGTTTATACACTTCTCTTAACTTCTGTCATATGTTCTGTTATACGGTCCTTCAACCTTCTACACTTCACCGTATAAAATGCTGTACACAATGAACATGTAGCTAAATAAATAACATTTTCTGTTAAACATGTCAGTGAGCACTTAAATTCAAATTTCTGTTGTGCGATAGGATGCACAAAAAATATATCAATTTTAATATATTTACAATTCACACAATTATGACAAGGCACAGTTCCAGCTTTATTCATATGTCTAGGTCTTTTAAAAGTATTTAACTCTTTATTAACACAATTGCAATTCATATGTCTAGGTCTTTTAAAAGTATTTAACTCTTTATAACACAATTGCTGTTTTAAACTTCTTTGTTTCCTAAAGGAAAAATATGGGATCTGTCCTACAACATTAACTATCTCAGGCTGAGCACACAATATAGAACAATTATTTTTAATATCAGTCACTAACATAGTTCTCAAATTATAAGTGATGACATATCTTAAACATTGATTTCCATGTGATTTAGAGTCTCTTCTATTACTTAGATAACCACCATTTCCAAAATAAGGTTTAGCCAGACCTTTTCTCTCCCCTTCTACATACTGTTTAAGGTCCTGTAATAGGGATTCATTATAATTCCTCAGCTTTAAATCCTTATACATAGTTGTGCTTTTATTTGAAGTTTTATTACACACTGAAGAAGGGTGTTTGTACCCAAAAGCTTTGTTTTTGAGTGTATTATAAACATTTTATCCTTCAACGTTGCTGGTTTGGTCTTTGCTTTTGTTTGCTACGTTTGTCTGAAACTAGCATTTACATAAATTGCTTCCTTTTTGTGGGCTTTGCACTTATTCCCACACTTTAACTCTGGAGAAGCCACAGCCCTAAAGAGTACCTGACAGTAGTGCTTCTTACTTTCCAACAAGTTAGCTATATCTCTCCTCTCATTGAAGCAAGTACAGTTTGCTGTACTTCAAAGGCAAATCTAGTAAAAGCATTATATTCCACAGAATGTTGAACTAAAGCATTTTCATGTTTAAACTTTCTGATGGCGTACTTATGCTGTTTTTCAGATGTAAGCACTTCTGTATTTATTCCATATAGCAGGGGCATGCTTCCTTTTTGTAAATAGGTGGATAAATGGATACATTTGTACAATTTGACACTAATTACAGGTGGGACACTGACCACAAGGAAAGGTGCCATTGTTATATATTAATGTCCTTCTGATGTATTTTTATTATACTGCACAGATTTCCAAACATCCCCCCAATCCTCATTGCCTAAATACATACTGTCACTTTTTTCTAGTTATTAGTCACATGGTTAACAGCAGCAGCATCACAGCTATGCATAATGCTATATTATAGCCAAAGACCACATTCTTATTATAATTACCACAGGCATTTTCTTCATTTTTCATAAAACAGGGATCGTATGCATGATTACATTGTAGCTTCCCTGAAATGTAAAGTTTGTTGTTAACCCATAATTCCTATTTGTAAAGCTGTTTTATCTAATGGGAACATTTGCAGTTTCCATACAACTGACATTATGACTGTGATAAAGTAGTGTCCTCTACAGGAACACATTTTTGCCTCATGCCCACTGATTGCCAGGATAGGCTCTGGGTCCCTCTAGAACACTGAATTAAATTAAGTGGACAATGACAAAATGAACAAGTGAATATTCATTATGACAATCCAGTAACAGGGATGGGGTAGTGACAGTGAAACAATACTAATTTCATGAACTTTAATCGTACTTTGACTTAGGAATGGGGTCCATTCCCATTATTCCCATTATGGTATTAGAAACCCAAAAGACTTGGATAAATTAAAAAAGAAAGAAATCCACTCTGTAGCATCAACTGTTGTTTTCATTTTATTTTCTTTTATTTAATTCAAGAACCCAAGCGGCTACAGCATTGATGAGAGTCATGGACAGATGCTAAGGTGTCTTGACTGGGTATATGTTCGACCACCAAAAAGGATAAACCTTGAATGGTTATTTAGCTGTTTAGACTAAATGGACACAACGACAAGGAAAATTAGAAAACAATATGAGCATCAAAAATAAATGCATCAAATAGCCAAAGTTAGCCAACAACCAGGAAATAATGCAATGCATAAGGTAAGTGAAGGGAAACCTTTTAAATTTGTCATATTTCCCACTGTAGTGTGATCTTGGAGTTGGTATATATAGTTGGGGCGATGTGGAGGGCACAGCCCCCCACATAGGTTGGTTGCATTTGCGATGTTGGCCGACTATGGCCATTCGATGCATTTATTTTCAATGTTCTCGATTTTTGCTAATTTTCTCTTTCGCTGTGTCCCATCCAAAATTTAGCCATTCAAGGTTTATCCTTTTCGTTAGCCAAACATAGACCCTCTTGATTTACCTTTCAGAACTGGGAGGACAGATGATGACCATGAACAAAACATTTATGCATTTTAAAAGGTAAAGTAGGAAGCAGAAAGTTAGTTTTGTTTGAAAAAAACAAAAGCAATAGAATCACTTAAGTGGTGTGACTCGAGACTGACGTCTAATGCAGTCAGAGGTGATTTGGGAAAAACATTTAATAATGGATAGATTGGCTCATACTTCAAAATAGTGTTAGAAAATTTTTGCTGGAGAAAGCATTGTAAGTATAAATATAAAACAAATAAACAAGAAAATCTCTCTGCATTGTAAAGAAAGAAATGGTGAGGGTAGTTGAGCTAAGTCCTTGTTATCTGTCAGCAGTTCCTATGCAGATGTAAATCATGCTTCACGCAATGATTAGAAAAGCAGTGGGAATCTACATGAAAATCTACAAAAGAATTAAACATTTTTCTAGATGGTCAGTTTTTATGAAACAACTACTTCTGTCCTGCAGCCCATCAGCTGTCCTCTGCTAACAGCCAGCACTAGCCTTGGTCTCAGAAAGGTTGTGCTACCTCACCCTTTCAACACTGGATTGACTTAAGACTGAAAACTATCCACTCTTCTCTTCCCTATCGTATTAATCTATAAAATTCCCTACTTAAGTGTTCTTTGGTTATTGCTGTACTAAAAACCTTCCAGCTTAACACTAATGCCCAACATAAGCTTGGAGATAAATCTGAATTTTTAGCCCTGTCTGTTTGTATCTTCCCACTGAGATTTCTTTCTTACCCTGTAACTGTTGCTGCTTTTTATTATGGCATACATTTGTGCATCAGGAGTGCATTTAATATGAATGTTATACTTTGTTTTCTTTGAGTTTTGGCCTGTACTGTGGCTATAGAGACCACTTTGGATCACTTTGTTTGCTGGCAAGAAAAAACAAATAAAAAGTGCCAAGTCTGTTATGTACCAGATACAACACAAGCTAATCCAAAATACCACTCACACAGTATACTAAAACTAGACATATTTTTGGTTGCCTTTTGTATGATTAATGCAGGACTGATCAGTGTGCTGGTCCGGCATCTGCAACTAGTGGATTTATTTTCTTACTCGTTTGTGTTTCATAAAAGGTAGGCTAGCTTTAATGCCTAGTGTTCAGATGGTTTGTGAAATTAAAAATATTTATTCTGTGACTACTTTCAGTACCACACGATACTTAAATCAGTAACAAGCCACTCTGCAAAGTTAAAAAAAAAAGTTGGTTTATTCCTTCAACTTCAGCCTGGGATTACATTGAAATCATGACTTTAAGAAGTAAGTAAACAAAGCATTCTGAAAGAGAATCCACTAGCTAAGCCTTCACAGTCTGCCTCAGTGCAGTGGATTCTACCCTTTCACCTTTACGTAACTGATGCGAGTTTGTTGCGTGTGGTTTTAAGTGCCATAAGTAGCCTACAGAAACCAAGGCTTCTACATCAGCAGTGATAATATGATTCAAAGCAACAGAAACAACTAAACTTTTACAATGGTGGCTATTTTGATAAAAAAAGTAAACTCATGCATTGATTGGCAGTGCTGAGTTTGTTCTTGAAAAATCAGACATTTCAGTAAATGTCCCATAATGCGCATCTGAAAAGGTGGCAAACCTACAAGTCTTAATTTATATCTACTGAAGAATTAAGGTTGTATGCTGGGACATGTTTAAACAGACAATACAATATACACAGAATGAGTATGTGCCACAAAACATACGGCAATAATTAGAGGAAGAGGCCCTCCGAACTAATAATGTGCTTTTGTGGATAAAAGCTTGGACATATCTCACCATGAGGAAGCCTGAGTATTTTTCAATAGGGTTGAATCATTTCCTATTTATTTTTATGACACTCGGAAAATCTGCTGACCCCAGCCAAAACGTCTCCTGTCCACTGTTCTGTCTGTAGTCTGGGAGGTGCTAGAGAGCTGTGAATGTGTGAAAGCATTAGCTGGCAGTTACATCTGGAACACAGCCATGAGGAACCCAAATCCTTCAGCAGGAAGGCTTGTACTACACTTTCTCTCTGGATGAAGCCCAACTCTAAAAACGAAGAAGCAGTAATAAGAATAAACATGAACACTGTTAGTGTTCCCCAAGCCACAGTTTGGTGTCCTCTCTGAATGAAAATACCACATGTAGCACAATTGAGTCCCTATTAATTATAAGTATCTAATCAAAAATAATATGAAGCTGTTTATTTAAAAGATCTCAAGATCACTGAATAAAAATAATCTCAACATCTGTTCAGTAAAAAAGTAATAGAAATGCAAACAGTGGAAGCATTTCTGGACAGATTCACAACTGTAGGTATGGCAAAAATTCAAATGCAGTACTGGGCATGTATCATTTTTTATATCCATAAATGTTAAAAACAATTTGTCTGCAATGGTCTCTCTAAGGTTTTTTTTTTTTTTTTTTTTGTATTTTAAGATGTCATTGAAATGAAGGGCCTAATTCATTCCCTGAAGGGCTGACATGTACTAAGTATTAAAATACTACTTCTAGTAAGTTGTATTAAAAACATGCAAAGCCATCATGCTCCACATTTCTAAAATCAGCTGCAAAACTGAATCAGGTCAACAAATAAGTTGACCGTCATTTTTTATTAGCTCATAAATATGATGTGATAGCAAGTTATAGCACATGGGTGACTATAGGTAGAATGCTTCAGTTTTAGCCATGCACCCTGTACACTAAATGCATTTTTTAAAAACATTTGTTAAACAGATAAGCTGAGCTCACTGGACCCAAGTGACCCCCCACCAACACACACGCGCACACACACACACACACACACACACACACACACACACACACACACACACACACACACACACACACACACACACACACACGCACATGCACACGCACACACGCATGTAGCTTAAATATCAGAATGTCTTTGGGATGCAGAAGAAAGCCAGGCATCATCACCATTATAAACTTCCTTTTTCCCATAGAGTAGCCCTGATTACATCACTGTTTTGTACACCATAGTTTTCATTGTTTTTTTATATTCTTCTGTCACACACTACCCCTGACATGCTGTTTCAGTTGGCTGCAGCCCCATTGATTCTAGCTTTGCCCTGCCCATTCCAACTTCTCTTCTCCTCAACCTTCCCTTCCAGAATACTTGAAGCATTTAACCAGTTTCATAACTTTTTTTTCTTTTTCAATGTTCATCATTTCCTGATTTCTCCCATTTGCTGTCATGACAACTGTTCTATCCTTACTCAGTTTCTCCCATGTACCTTTGGTTTTGAATACTGCTCCTCCCTCATTTGCTGAAGCATCTGCCTGTAATGCCATGTTGTCTGCACACAGCAGCTTAGTCGATCATACCTCTCCACCACGTTAGCTAATGGAGTCCATCATCACAATGAACAGCAGTGCCTTAGAGATGAACCCTGATGCACACCTTCTCCCACAAGTAACCCTTCTGTGAGTCAGAACATTGTTCATAATTGTGTCATTGGGTCCTTGTACATAGCCTGCACTAATTCTACCAATGCATGGAAACCACACCCTCTGGCAAAAACCCTTGCAAACACAAGAACAACAAACTTTACCCAGAAAGCAGCACAGTCAGGAATAAAACTGAAGAATCCATTGCTGTGAGGCGGTAATACTAACCACTTAACCACTATTATACCCTTTCTTACTGCATGGTTGTGTTATTTATTTTGATTTCTCAGTCACTGGGTTTACGTTAACTTTGTATATGATGTTGCACTTTTTTCATAAATATTAAAACATAATCAGATAAAAAAAAATAAATACAATTTGGGTCTATATAATGGGGGACAACTAGACACAAGGGCTAATTATTTCTACTGTGCCTTAATTGCACTTAGGAAATGTCAAGCACTGTACCCATAGCACTGACACACAGCACTAAAGCAGAAACTTAGCTCTCTGTGTCATCACTAGAGGCCAGGGAGAGTCCTTACATATCATTAAGTGTTTGAAAAAAAATTAAGTAAAGGGGGGTATTCAAACTCTGTACCCTTGGTACACTGAGAAGGCTTAACTCTCTACACTAATCAGCAGATTAATGCTTGATGGCATTTTTTGCATGATAAGAAGTATGAAACTGTAATGCCAGGAAATATTTATTGATTACAATTGCATGATAAGAAGTATGAAACTCTAATGCCTGGAAATATTCAATGATTACAATTGCATGATAAGAAGTATGAAACTCTAATGCCTGGAAATATTCATTGATTACAATGGCATGATAAGAAGTATGAAACTCTAATGCCTGGAAATATTCATTGATTACACTGGCATGATAAGAAGTATGAAACTCTAATGCCTGGAAATATTCATTGATTACAATTGCATGATAAGAAGTATGAAACTCTAATGCCTGGAAATTGTCATTGATTACAATTGCATGATAAGAAGTATGAAACTCTAATGCCTGGAAATATTCATTGATTACAATGGCATGATAAGAAGTATGAAACTCTAATGCCTGGAAATATTCATTGATTACAATGGCATGATAAGAAGTATGAAACTCTAATGCCTGGAAATATTCATTGATTACAATGGCATGATAAGGAGTATGAAACTCTAATGCCTGGAAATATTCATTAATTACAATGGCATGATAAGAAGTATGAAACTCTAATGCCTGGATATATTCATTGATTACAATGGCATGATAAGAAGTATGAAACTCTAATGCCTGGAAATATTCATTGATTACAATGGCATGATAAGAAGTATGAAACTCTAATGCCTACAATGGTACGTGTGGACCAGGATAAACTATATCCCTAAATGTGAACAAGAACCTTTTCATTCCTTATATCTCCTTACTCTCCCTTCTTCACTTACTTCCTTACTGTTATCTAATTATCTTCCCCGACTTTCTCTCTAAATATACCATAAGCTTGTTTTTCCTCACTTCATATTTATTTATTTTACATTTATTTACTGGAAAAGTCTGATTGGGCAGGCTGCCAATTTTCAATGGGGGCCTGGGGAGAAAAGCTCCATTATTTATGGATTCAAATCAAAAGAAATAGACAAACCAAGGAAAAACAAGAAAAGCAATGGACAAGGTACACGCCAAGCAATATCAAAAGTAATGATACTGTAGTTTAATAAAGTAAAGTAAGCACTTTTGTGCAGGTCAGTGCCTGCACTTCTTCAGACAAAAGACCACATTGACAAAATCAGTTAAATACCTTCTCTCAACAAATAACCACACCTATCAGGAATCACATGAGCAGTTAAACAATTAAATACAATCAAATACATTAACCCATGAGTAAACACAAAAAATGTTCTATTAAAAAATCCATTTAAAAATTGGTATGAGTGGTGAGATATTAGCAGGAATTTCACTAAAACCAAGCCTAAAATCTATTATAAATGTATGCGTGTCCTAAAAAAAGTAATGATTAAAAACATGCTCTATCAAAATAATAAATATAGTGTTTTATCTAGATGCTCCGATTTACTCCCACGTTCCAAAGACATGCAGTAGGTAGATTGGACACTCTAAAGTTGGCCATTAGTGTGAGTGTGTGTGTGCGAGAGAGTGGTACGAATGACAAAAGTGGCAGGGCTTGAGATGATTGTCACTGGTGAAGTGACACTCCAACCCCACGTGCAAAATGGGAAAAAGGGGTTGAGGATGGATGGATCAGAGACATTTTGGAAACTCAGAGAACAGTAAGAGGTACGTTGGTGTGTGTGTGTGTGTGTTTGAATGTGTCAAAGTGTGTGGGAGAGTGAATGGGGGATGTGCCTATGCCAATACGATGCATGAGCTGTCAGTGGGAACTACTGCAGGAAAATGCTGATTTGTACATGTGGTAGTTAAGGGCAATTCAGGAACATATACATTAGCCAGTAATGAGATCTTTCCTCATTGTGGATAACAAGTCTTGAAAATGCAATTTCTGGCATTATGGAAGCAGTCGCCTTTGGGCACAGCTCTCCACCAGTGGTAGGGTTCTTGCAGCATCCCTGGATTAGACTTCAAAATGCATTTAAAATCAAAAACATCATTCATGCCTGGTGGTTTTAAAACATAAAATAATAAGTGATACTTGTATTTTTTATATCCAGAGTATTTTCTATGTCACTCCATCTTAACCCTTAATTAGAACCATCAAGTGCAAAAAAAAAAATAAAATAAAAAAAAAGTTTTCATTGTACTTAAAATTTAGTATGCCTGAACAATGAGATCTTCATTATCATTTTAAATCAAATAATGCTCATATATTTGATTTTTTATCATTTAAGTAAACCATCCACTATGAAAGACACAACTGTCATTTTTATTTTGAGTTCTTAAATAGGTTTTACTTGCATTGGACCTTCTTTTTTCTGTTAATATATTTATTTATTTATTTATTTATTTATTTATAGAATGATTCTTTGGTATGCAATGCACCTACTGTTGTTATATGTTTCAGTCTAATAACGTGGTAGGTCCAAGGTGTTAGTTACAGTTTAAGAAATAAAAGCTTCCTTGTTTTATCCAGACATTAGATTGAGTAACTCCTATACTAAGTCTACACACGGTCTGTATTCAAGAATATACACACAGTCTGTATTCAAGAACATCCCTACCACTTTTTTTGTGCTTTCTAGTCACTCAGAAAGATTATACTAAGTGTAAGTGTAGTCTACACTTTATGGTAACCTTTATGAATCCCCCTCCATATTTATAGCTGCAAGAAAATTAGTAGGAAAACTAAAATTAGGAGGAAGAAGGTGTAAGTTATGCTTGTGTTGTCTGTTCACTCAGAACGGTGAACACTTAATGTAGGTGTTACTGAATCTGGACCTAGATCTGAGTTTTTACTGAAATTAGTGTAGAAATATGATGGAAAGGCAAACTCCATTGAACTGTAATCTATCTTCCATGAAGTGAAGATGTGTGTCAATAGTTTGACAAAAGAAACAGCGCTGTGAGTAGAGCAGATAAGCATAATTATCAAAGAGATGTTATGGTATGGTCCTTGCATACTGAAACATTTGTGAAGGGATATGGATGAAAAGAATTAACTTGTTTTTAGGAAAATAAAACAATGATAATTTGAGTGTTATTTTAGGCAGAGAAAAAAACGATGAACTGGCCACTGACCCATGTTGCTCTATGTTCCACATTGTTCCACACCAAAAAGATGTGATGCATATTCATTGTTTATTTTTTTTAAAATCTCTGAAGTAAATAATGCTGAATCATATTAATTCATCAAAGTAACTTTTATGTGCGTGTAAAAATATTTATTCACCATTCTGAGCTTCCTAGTTGAGGTTGTTACTAAGTATTTAGTTACATGTTTCACAATTTGCCAAATTGTCCCACATTGTGAGAGACAGAAGGCTGATGGCTATGATCACACTGTCACTGCAGCATTACAAACAGGTCTGGTTTCCATATGGTTGGCCAGATGAAACCATTTTAGTAATACTAAAGCTACACTCATAGTGTTAAGGGCATAGTTTTCTTTATTTTAGGAACCAGTGCAGGTAAAAATGGTAGCTATCTATATGTATATGGACATAGCTGGCATTGGATTATCGGTAATCTAACTTTATATCAATCCATGTAACTTTATTATCTTATTATCTTATTATAGCACACAGTACATCAGCAACTCTGTATAATGCGGTACAAATTTCGAGAAATGTTCTGTCAGCCTCAGACTGGGTAAGGCTTTGTGCTTTAGAAAGGGAAAAAAAAACAGAAGTAAAAAGAAATGTAATGTAGTCTTTATGGAATGCAGTGTAGCTGCATTGTAATATAGCCTAATGTTAAGCCGTGCAGAATGCCAAAACAAATAATACTGTAAATAATTAATAAATTATGGTCGCTGTATCACAAACAATCTGAAATTCTATGTAATCCTAACTCTGTCCACTACGTGTACTATACAAGTATTTTTGATTCTACTCACAGTATCATATAAACATGTATTTCCTTCATCTGATATGCTTTGTAAATAATGTTTGTTGACTGTTTGCTTTGAAATACTTTGTAAACAAGGTTTGTTGACTATTTTTATTCTGAATTGTTAAAAATGCATTTCTATCCTTGTTTTGGAGCTTTTCTCCATGGCCTCCACCGAAAACAGGGATTTCAGTTTCCAGATGGACTTCCCTGGTAAACAAAACTAACAAAATAAATAAATAAATTATCGAACAAGGCCACAAGGAAAAAACACAACCTCCCACCAGCAGGCTCAACATACAGTAAAACTATCCGAGCAAGCATCCCTTACCTTTACTGCCGCACTTGCTGCGGTGAGCACCTGACAGAGTGCATTCATGTCTTCAATCTTATTACAGCATTTGACAGTCATTGACATGGAATGTCACTATACTCCGTATGATAAAACATGGATCGAACCTACATGCTTCAGTCTAAAGTTGGGAAGCCTGGATCATGTTGTACCTCCAGTATCATTATATGTGGAAACTAATGACAACAAAAAGGAATAACAGAAAAAGAATCAAATAAAACTGCACAACTTAATGACAAATTATGTATCTTCTAGTTCCAGGTTTCATGTTTCAAGCCTGACTTCTGTCCATTGCATGGGTAAAGATTTGCAGGTTATCCCCATATCTACATGGGTTTTCTCCAGGTATCCCAACATTCGTTCACTTTCCAAAAACATGCACGCTGATTGGTTTCACTAAACTTTCCATATATATGTTGAGCTTACCCTTGCCATTGTGGCATGAGTTATGGCTGAACAGAGTCAAAAAAGTTCACTTAACCTGATTAACAAATAAAGTTCATTATTTCAAAATCGTGTGGTTATCAACTAATCACACAATAATTAGCTGTGGCTAACTCATTAGTGACTATTATGCTGGAAATGTCACTATTACTAAGAAACACCAAACTTGTAAAAGAAAGCCTTTCGAAACTAATCATTTTTTTATACATTTGTATACATGACGGGGTGATTTTGATGCACATTTTCAGTGATTTATTAGTACCTTTTATGCTACACTGTCAATGGAAATGTGTATAATGGCAGTTTTATAGTATTACAACAAGTACTACAACTCACAGAAGTTTAAAGTTACTTGTAAGTATTGCCTTGCATTTGTATAAATGGAAACCACTCAGACCATAGAGCCTTCAACATGCATACAATCTTTTATAGCACGCTGCTGGTTAGTAACCACCCGACACACACACACACACACACACACACACACACACACACACACACACACACACACACACACACACACACACACACACACACATTTGGTCCCTGGCTAGCACCATCACCTGGGCTCAGGAGAGACTAAAACCAGTCTGAAATTCTGAAATTATTGTACAAATATTTGACTGCAGATCAAAAGTAAATGAATAATATTATTTATTATAAGAATTATAAATGAATCAGTTTGTTTCCCTGAATATTTCAGAACAGTGTTTTAAGTGTAGACTTTCAGGATTCTTCTGCCCTTTTTATTTGTTTGAGGCTCGATCTCTTCCTTATCTGTACTGTCCCACGTGATCTTTCTGGTGCATTCCAGACTTAGTCGTGCTTGAATGTTTTTGCAAAGCTCTTCTGTGGAGCTGCACTGATTCTTTTTGTTTCTAGAAAAAAATCTTAGGCTGCCCATCAAAGATAATTTAAATTGACAGTATTTTCTCCCACCAAGAAAACATGATACTTTCAAAGCTCTATGAAAGGCATACAATTTGCAATATTTCTGTTTCAGCTCATCGCTAGTCATTGCTGGGTAATGGCTATGACACACAAGCAGAATGACCTCAGTTCACAGGCATAAATGATTCACAGTGATTAAACAGAGACCTTGATGAGGGGAAAAGAGTAACTTTGTCCCTTTCTAAATGAAGAAAACAGAGACGTCTGAAAAGATGAGTCTTAGAAGTGACATTGACTGAGCCAGGAAAGGTAGGAGTGGATTTAAATGACATCTCCTGGGACGGTATCAAACTTCGAAATTCCTTTCATCCTTCTGAAAACAGAACAAGAACTAGCTTTGAAAATGGACAGGAGCAGGGATTCTCGCCAGGAGAAAATTAACTCGGACCACACAGATAAAGATTGCCTTCTGGTTTGATTTACCTTTTTTTCTGCCATGAATCTTCTGGCTGAGGAAGGGAGGGGCCGCTGCAGGAGATTACTGGGAAGTGGAGGGTGGAATCTCTCATTTGTGATTAGAAGATCTGGTTCAGTGGCATTAGACAATTTTCAGACAATTCATTCTGCCTCCAGTGGTCCTCGTTTTTCCTTCGGATGAGATCTTAAAAGAGAAAACTGCACTATATAATGTAAGTCCCTGAAAATAGTTATATTTACCAACTGGGTTTAGCCGTAAGAACTGGTGAATACAATCTCACACCACAATTTATATTGGTTCTCCTCTTAGTCATTGTGGAATGTTATCTTCTTAGTGAGGTAGTGCCAGCTTTTTGCAAGAAACACTTATTTAAGCAATAATACATTGACAGCAACATTTTGGTTATTACTTTAGCAGGGAAAAAGTGTTTTAAATGTTTATCCTTTCTTTCCAAAGTATAGCTTGCTTTAAAGTATATTTCAATTTCAAAATAACTTCAAAGTATCTTTATAGAGAATGACACTTAAACTTGATGATATACTGAGATGTTACAAACGTCAACAAATGGTAACATGTTAGCAGCTGAAAACCTCATGAAGGTTTTCGATACGTGCAACCTCTGCTAAATGCACAGTGTAGCTTCTTATATCCAGAATCATGGACAAGGCCAAGAATAATCAGGATAAAAGCTCCAAATCATGGACAGTTTTTATATATTTGCACTTCTGACAGGTAAGCAAAAGAAGTCTGTAACTATAATGATGGTCAGTATTTATTGATTCTAATTCACAAACTTTTTTCCCAAAAGTTATTGATTTTAGGAGGGATATGGCAAAGTTCTGAGCCCAAATTAGAAATCTCCTTGAAAATTCGGCACAGTCACATGTCTGTCAAAAACAGTGACTTTGGCTTCATGTAGTTTTATGAACACTGCACCAAAGAGCTTTAGTACTGTATTCATACTCTGAATATATATAAAACACCTACTGCACACAACTTGTGTGTTGCTGAGAGGACTGTAAAAGACCAGAAATGATTAAAAGACAGCAGTTTAAAAAGGTTGCAGAACAAGTACACTGTCTTACAGTAGTCAGATCAATTATCAGACCATATCATTTGGTTAAACAGCAAGCAAAACAGTGCATTTGTAATTCAGAGACAAGCAGGATGGCCACCAGAGCTCAGTAGAGATTGCAATGTGATTTAAAAACCAATTCCTATTGAAAGGACAGATACCACTGCACCCTCATGAGTACTGCAAGCATCAATGATGGCAATTCAACAGCCCCAATAGCAGTAGTAAGATAACCGTCAAAATACCCCAGGTACTCAAAAGTACAATTATAGCACAGCAGAAACATATACATACATGATGCAGCTACTAAGTTATGTGTACATAAATAAATACAACCCACAAGATACTTCAAGCACAGAAAAGTGCAAATAAAGCACAGCATAAACATATACATCTGCATTCGTTCAGCAAAAGAACTTGCAGAAGGTGGGAGGATATGGTAACAAGGATGGAGCTAATTCAGGTTTATTGCTTTGGGAAGTATATATGACTTTTGTGTTAGGTATGAGGAGGTATATCTACATTAAAAACAGGACAGAGCCCCAATCTCATTTTCTGGCCGATCTCTATCATGGCCATGTACCTCTGATTAGTCTAGCCCTAGAAAGAAGACCCAGACTTGGGTATCACATTCAGTGAAGACCAGATAGATGCATAAATAAAACCTGCATTGTAGAAAATGAACTGAGAAGTATCTACTACTCTGACTGAATGAGCCTTGGTTTCAGTGGACAAAAGCTTATTGTACTTTTTATAACAAATGTAATGTAGTTAGTGAACCAGCCAGCCAGCCATGGTTATTTCAGGTGTTTTACAGCCAAGTTTCTTTTTGGAAAAGGATACAGGTGATTGATGGTTCTTTCTTAATGATTTGGTTCTGCCCGCATAGACCCTAAGTGGCCAATAAACATCCTTAACCATGGTGGTGGTGCTGCGGTAGCGTTGTCGCCTCACAGTAAGATGCTGTCCGGTTCAATTATCAGCTAGAGCATCTTCTACGTGAAGACATGCATGAATGGGCATACCTTCATTGAAGGTTGTGAGTCAGGGCTGGTAACTCGGCACGTAAAAATCAACTACCAATCATTAGTGGACCGGAGTTCCGCTGTGGCGACCCCTAACCGGGAAAAGCCGAAAGACACAACAACAATACATTTTTGAGTGATAGTGGGTCATCTCAGTAACTGCCTTAAAGATAAATAAAGTATTATCACTCATGGACACTCACTCTTTAAGGGAAAAAAAAACAAGAAAGGAGGGTGCACAGATGATAAAAAATTGACTTTATGGATGAAGTTATTTCATAAGTAAGTTTCTCCAACAGAAAATACAAATCCTACTATGTAATAGGAATCGTGAGTGAATGTCTGAGGAAAAAAGGCACCTTTTAAAAAGGCTTTACAAACTTTTAAAGATGCCAAAATTGAACACTGATGAAAACTGGATCTAGCAGCTAAATGTACCTCAGTCGAAGACTACCTGAGCTATAGGACAAATATCTGTGAAAAGCAATATGGAGAACTGGAGCACTACAGGAGTCCAGTCCCCTAGATGATGCCCAATTGGCAAACTCTATCAATTTACCCTTATAGGGTCTTCTAGTACTGGGCTTTTGAGCTGATGCTACAAGCTGAGCTGGCCTGAATGTATAAGCCAGACTGTGATCATTAATGAAACTAGCGAAATTATGTTCTTAGACATAGGGTTTGGACAACTGGGTCTTGAAGGGCCTGAGATGGAGATATTTCTCCAACAGGTAAGGCATGCACAGGGAACCAGACTTGTCACATTCAAATGGAACTATGAAAATGAATCTGGACTAGCGATCTTTGCCTTTTTCACCTGCACCTGCCACCAACCTATCTAACTTTTACTCATCTAATTGTTTGATCCACAATAATTCTTTTCTCCTGACTCTAATTTAACTGTTATAAATACCAGCACAGGTGCCGCTGAGCAACACTATACCTAATTTTAGCTAAATTTTTATAGGATCATAGGAGGTTACTAGGCTAATGTTCCTGGGGCCCTTACAAGTCTAGCCAAGAGTTTATCCCCAAAAAAGAAACCTCAGTCAGCACCTGTCACCCCTGTCATTGAGGGAACCCCTGGGACAAATTTATGGTTTCCCATCCACTCATCAAGGTTGCGCTTGAAGAGGGTCAGTGAGATACTCTGTTTGACATGTATGAGAAGTCTGTTCCAGAGGTGGAGCAGCCTCTGGAAGACAAACCTGTCTCTCCAGCAGGTTTTGTTGATGTCACATATTAGATTTAGGCCTACTGAGTGGGTAATGCATGAGGAATTAGACTTATGGATATGGAGCATCTTTTGTAGGGCGGGGTCCGTTATTTCCTTGTAGGTGAGCCACAGATCACCTCTGAGCAATCTGTGTGATAACGACTAGAGTGATAGTGATTTGAGCCTGTCCACATAGGACAGGTATTGGGGACCATGAATCCTCTTTGTGAGGTATTTCTGTGGCATTTCCAATTGGTGCAGTGGTTTGGAGAGGTACATACCAAATGGGGCGTTATACTCCATTATAGGTCTAATGAGGGAGGAGTACAGAGAGGTAATAACCTCCTTTTTTCTGGATGCAATCCCTTTACTTATGAAGTGAACCAAGTAAAAGGCTTTTCTGACCACTGCTGCCACATGATGGTCGAATGTGAGATTGTTGTCAACCAGAGTACCCAGGGCTTTCACCACAGGTTATGTGCTTAGGGGGTTGCTGTTGATGTCATAATCAGTAGGGGCCATGTTTTTGCCAAATGGTATTATAATACATTTTTTTGCATTTAACTTAAGGCCATGACTTTGGCACCATTTATTTGCAGCCGTGAGACCCTCATGCAGTATGTTAACATCATTTGGAGAGTCAATGACAGCACCCAACTTACAATCATCCACAAACTTGGTCAGCCACAGGCCCTTTGTCTTTGCCCAGATCTCTGAGAAGTAGATGCCAAACAGTAGGGGTCCCAGGACAGATCCCTGGGGGAACACCACTAGTGACAGGCCTGCTGTCAGAGGTGGTAGCACCTGTTTTGACCTTGTGGGTCCTATCTGTGAGCTAGTTGGCCACCCATCTGATGAGATAGGGATTAACACCAAGTTGTGTTAGCTTTTTGATGATGCCTGCATGGGGGATTGTATCAAAGGCCTTGGTCAGATCAATGTAAGCTGTATGTACTGACTTTCCCTCATCCAGGGCCTTGGTGACAGTGTCAAAGAAGTCAACTAGGTTTCATTAGGTAAGATCTGCCTCTGATGAATCCGAACTGGGAGGGGTCAAGTGCTTGGAGATGCTTTAATTTTCATTATTTGCATGACTATTTGCTGCTTTATACTAATTTGTCAAATGTGACTTGAACGTATATAGTCTTGTATCCATATTTATATTACTGCTTATGTAAACTCTGTCATTTGTTCTTTGTGTGGAGCTTTTCTCCTCGGGTCTCCACTGAAAATGGGCCTCATCTCAGTTGGACTAACCCAGTTAACAAAAGACAAATAAATACACAAAATAAAATAAATAAATTATATATACTAACTCTGAGATTGCACCACAGCAGGCAAAAGATCAATTCCTTTATCCCCACTGTACTATATTCTCCCACTATTTTTATTTCCCAGATCACCACTGTGCTACAGCACCTTCAGGTTTGACATTCTGGATGTTGGTATTATGTCACTTGACATTTGAAATGTTTGAGGACATGACTTGCTCCCATTTTTGTAAAATAAGGGCCTGAGGAGAAAGGCCTGCAGTTTTCAGGCCTATACTTTAGCTTTTTTTTTTTTGGGTGGGGGGGGGGCTTCAGGTGAATCAGATGTTATTATATTAACATCACTGAGGAGTTGTCGCCCAAGCCAAGACTGTTTTTCCATTAGAAATATTTCAATTTATTGGAGTGATCCCCAAAAATATTAGGGTAAAAGACTGATAAGTGTCACAGTTCCTCACCAAAACAAAGCCAAACATGCTGAACAGTCTTTCCACATTTGCAGATATGTCAGAAGGCTCAGAGTTGAATAATAGTCTTGGGAGTTATAATGTAGCTGATTCATAATCAGGGAAGTTCCCATATACAGTCGAAAATCACTTAAGAAGCATGAAGAATTAATTTCAGTGTTGTAGTTTTCTAAGTACAGTAACTCTATTAGCTGCAATAAATGCAATAATAATGTGTGTATGTATGTATGTGAGCATCTGTGTGTTGCATACTTATGATTCTACATAGAAAAATTCCATAGCTTCAACACACTAGTAGCCATATACTGCCAAATCTGTTATAGGAGCACATAGGTTCATAGATTAGTACTAGTCTAACTGCCCTTGTAGGCCATTTTAAGCCTAGCCAATTAGCCCATGTGAGAATCAAACCCCGCACCTTGTGTCTGTAAGGCAAATATCTTATCCATTATACCAACTTTCCTATCTTAACCATTATACTAACTTCCTCACAATTCTTTGCACGCAATCCAGGTTTCAGTTTTGATCATGCACTATACAGCAGGCAAAAAACTTAAAGTTCCACTAAAACATTGTTTGATTAAAAAGAAAGGAGCAGTCTGAATGAAGTATAGTTGTTAACAAAACAGCCTAATTATGGGTCTACAGTCAAATCTTTGTTGTGTGCTACTTAGTGGTTACTGGAACATTATATTAACTAATTTGTGATCGAATTATCAAATTTGCTCATTGCTGCTAACACTAATTTAAAACCTTTCAGTAAATAAGCAATGGCAAAGCAGATGAAAGGCTGCCACCCACTGAGACCCCCAAGACTCGTCTTTCCAATAGCACGGTGAGCTTTGGAAAGATTTTGGGTAATTGCAGTTATGAACTAGCTGATTGAAGACAATTATAGTCCCCTAATTTTTATTTCAACTTTTTGTATAGCTTTTCTCAAGTTATATGTTTAAGAGTTAATATAACATTTAAGTACTTCAACAAGTCATAGAACACAGAAAAGAAAATAATAAGGCATAATGATTTCAATAAGGTCTATTGTAGTTTATTAATTGCTCACAAATGCTTACTTGGCTTAAATACTTTCCACTTTTATATCAGTCTGAAAAACATTCTGATGTTATGTTCTAATTTTATTCTATGGTATCTACCATTATGAGATGATGTAATGTTACCATTTTCTCAGAAAGGCACATGAAACACATTGTGATGAATAAAGCAGTCACATATATAATCTCATTTGTGGAATGGAAGGTGCTGCAGTAACAGAATGGTCAGTGTTCACATTTCTTTTTTCTTTTTAGTTTGTTACTGAGAAACATTTTGCCTTGACTATGAGGTACTTCATTAAGAGTTTCTTAAACAGTGTCTCACTGTGTTAAGTGCCAGGATACCCAGAGAAAATAAATCCTTTGCACAAGCATGATGACCTGCCCTGAGACCTTAGGACCAACTGCTCATTTTTGTTTTTATTTCCCAAGACCTCCACATGTCTACTCTGTGTCATTTTATGCAGATGTGGGGGACAGTGGTTACATAACCTGTTGAACATCAGACATATTTTAATGGTGTTCTTGCTCGCTCTCTCCCTCGCTCTTTTTTTTTTTTTTTTTTTATTTTTAGGGTCACATCTTTATTGTTGGTTTCAGCCTTTTTATTTATTTATCCTTTGTTGAGCAGGTATAGCCCATTAGGCTACTGTCATGTTTTCAGAGGAGACTCAAGAAGATATTTACACTACCAGGAGAAATTTGGCCAGGGCATCAGGGAACCTCCCCTACTCTTTTCAATGTGTGCCTTGGGATTATTTGCATCCTTCTGAAAAGACACCAACTCAAGTAAATGGGGTCTCAGTTTAGCATCTCATCAGAAGGATGACACACCCAAAAGTGCAGCAGGAGCCCACTTATGCTACACTGTAACGTCAGTAATCCATCTACCTGCCGTGGAAGAACCTGTGATTGTGCTACCTGTTGTACCACTGACACTGTTATATTGGTATATTTCTCTACAATTAAATTTTCGGATTCAGTGTATTCCAATAACTATTAATTATTTTTCCATACATATTACATTACCGTAATAATTTAGCCTTTCCTTGGTTGATTTGTTTCATTATCAACACTAGCTTTTATAGTTTATTTATTTTTATTTTCCTGTTTATTTCCTTTGTAACTAGATAAATTAACTAGTCCTAAACACTGAACCATTTTCAGTCTTGACCTGGGACAAATGGCAACAGCAAACATATAGCAATAAATACATGAACAAAAACAAGAACAAATTATATAAATGTACAGTATTAATCCACAAACATACAAGGTGCATAGTTATTAGCTCAGCACTTGTTTTACCTAAAGCAAGTATAACTTGTCTAATAAATTTGAACAATAAGATATATACTCATTGAGAAATAACGCAAAAAGGAAAACTAATGATGGTGATTAAGATAAAATGGTGATGATGATGATGATGATCAAGCTTTTTCTGGATTTAGTTGGGTTAAAAGTCAGCATGCATTTTATGAACTGATTAACTTTTTAGCAATTTAGTTACCTGGTCTCATGAAGTACTAGCTGATGGGAAAAGGAATACCTCAACCTTGAAACTTAACCAACCAGTCTGGCTATGGAAAGGGTAGCATATCTGCTTACTCTTGTTTTCCAAGATTTAATTCAATGATTCGGACTGGTTCATTTATTTTTTTGTTAACATGGTTCACCAATTTTCTTTTCTTTCCTTTCCTATGCCACTGGTTCTCTCATATTGTGAACCAAGCAACCATAGGTTAGCCGGCCCTATCCACTGGCTAACACAGTATACCAACCAAAAAGGCATTAGCTAGTTAACTTCTTTCCTGATTACCATAAACTATTCCCACAGAAGGCTACTGTCAGCCTCATGGTTCTGTCTGAAGCAGTGTTCTCTAACTACACAATCCCAACTACAACAAATGCGTACTAGAATGTCTATTAAATGCAGGTTGTGTTTTTCATTTAATTTGTAGTCAAGTGAAGTCCTGCAGAGAGACAAAACCTGTCACTTGGATTCTTCTAGAATTTAGAAAAAAGCTGACTGTGTTTAGAAAAGTGTTTTGCAGCACTGTTTTATTGTTTTGATAATTTGTTAATATGTCATAAAATGGACAAAGTTTTTCCAGAAGGGATGTGTGCAATACTGAATCAAAAAAACCTCATTCAGCTATTGAACTATAGAATACGCCAAGATTTTGTGACCTTGGATTTGGTATGTTAAGGGGAGTGCAGGCATCAACGCACTTCAAATGTTTGAGTTTCTTTAGGTGTAGACATGTTTTCCCCCTTTTTGTGAAGGAGTGTTTCGTATTTCTGGAAAATGCAATTTCAAACTTTTGTTCAGGATTTTGTGCAGTCCTGCAATGAATGGCCTTGTGATATGGTCTGTCCAGTTAGTCCACATCAGAGTAAATCATTTCCTTTGCAGTAGCTAGGTAGATATCTACAATATGCAGAATTATATGCATGAATGTAATTAAAATTCTAAAATAAAGGGCTGCAGAAGTGGTTATTCAAAGCTGAAGAACCACCCAAGCAAACATGTATTGTTATCTGCAAACAGATTTCCTGTACCAGTTTTCAGCTCTGATATTAGTTTTTTGTGTGTGCTATCTTTCAGCACTATTGTATTGATGAAGGCTAACATTTATTTGAACACAAATGCACATGAACCTAATCACTCACTATTATCAGTATTATGCAAATGATACCTGTACAGGTATAATTAGTTAGGATAATGGTTCAATGAGCACTTCTGTACTAAAGGCCAGAATCTGAATGTTTTGCAGCATTTTACTAAACGGCAAAAATATTTACTTGCATGATCTTCTGACAAAAGGTTATATACTTCATTCAGATTTTTGTTCATTTGTTTGTAATTATATGTTTGAACATCCTGAGTAATTTTGTTGCATAGCACTTGTCCAACACTAGAATACCTAAAAATGTGAGTAATGAGGCAAGAGTGTTGCAATGGGGAATTGTGCAAACATGACAAGATAAAGGTAAGTGAGAAGCACTGGAAACATGAACCACAAAGCATTATTGACAATGAAGAAGTCTGGATCACATGGGATCAACCCATGCCAACAGTAAAGAAAACAGATGCAAGAAAACTAGATGAAGTCTAAAAAAAAAAAGAAAGAAAGAAATTATCAGTAATCTGTTTAATTGCTACAATTAGAGAGTATAGTGTCTCCTTCCTTCTTCAGGCAAGAAAGCTATGTAGCTCTTGGCACCAAAACTACTCCTTTTATATGGTACTTCTTGAGCTCCAGCAGTTAGGGCATGTGTAAAGTGCCCTGAAGCTTTCAAAAATAGCCGATGGTCATATCTTTGGCAGGATATAACCTAAATAGTTTAGGCTATTTCAACGGTGATCTAATGTTGAACATTATCCAATACCAACAGTTAAGAAAGCATTGTAGTTGAAGAAGAAAGGACACCAATTATTGAATTAGCTATACAGGTTTTTGCAAACTAAGATACCTAAAGTTATAAAATATTAGAACATATGTACAGTAAGAGGCTTCTACATAACATAACAGTATCATACAGACAGGTATTCATCATTTACATTTAGTGACTAGAAGAAATTCCTTGGCTAGATTTTTGTACATTCAGCGCATGATTCATGAGTCCAGTTTGTTTAGACTTCATGATTATCTTGGATACAGAAAGTACATTTCTGAGCCATGAGGATCTTTTGAAAAACAACAGGAGTATTTTTAATTTCAGATGGCTCATAGGTAAAGTAAGGATAAACGAGGGTATTATAACACAGTGATATGCAAATATGCTGATCAGTAATGTGTCGGGGGGGCATGACAGGACAAAGGGAACAGGGCAGCTGCGCTGTGCACAAAACTATAGGGGGGGTAAAATTGGTAGATACTGATCAGGGTAGTACACTAATGATTGCACAGTTGCATGGCTGACATGCTAGTTTAGCGCACCATTAGTGGTAAGAATGAATGTAGCAATCTATATGGCCTTTCTATTTTTTTGTTTATTTTTGTTTTTTGTTTTGGTCCAAAATGTTTTTCTTTATAGGAGAGGGTTCAACAAGGGGTTGCACCCACAACTAGCTATGGCTATGTTGTTGATTAATGGTGGGACTGGCCAAGTACCACCTCAACTCTTAATCCCATATCAGCAGGGCCTACATTAGTGCTCCATATTAAAATGAGAACAATATCTAATTTTAAATTACCAGACAAATTCTAGCTCTGTGTAAAATACAAACTATTTTGTATAAGAACAGAATGTATATCAAAAGCTAAGAGTTTATGTGTAGTTCTTCCTTCAAGAAAAACTCATGGCTCTCTAAATCATTAGTTATAGATTTTACTAATCACTTGTAGGCAAAATGAATTATTCTATTACTCAGGTTTAAACTTAGTGTTCATAAAAAAATTAAACGGGAACCAATATCATCAAAGTGCTGTT
This sequence comes from Protopterus annectens, assembly GCF_019279795.1. Taxonomy (NCBI): domain Eukaryota; kingdom Metazoa; phylum Chordata; order Ceratodontiformes; family Protopteridae; genus Protopterus; species Protopterus annectens. The sequence goes on along the minus strand of NC_056729.1, from coordinate 1,513,193,313 downwards.
TTTTATACTGATAAAGAATTTGAAGTGTCATAAAGTGTCAGTTGTGAAAAATAGGAAGTAATTTTGAAGTTAGCATACATTACAGTGCCTAGACCATCACAGATATACCCAGGACTTAATTACATCTTTCTACCTTTACAGTAATGACATGATTTTAAGCAAGAATTAAATATATCAAAGCAGAGCACTACGGTACAAGGGGTACATTAATGACTCACAGGTGTCAGATTTTCAGTCTGTTTCTCAGCTGGGTCACTTCATGTGCTTAACCTACTCATCCTCCTTATGCCTGCCAGGCCTCTTTCCACATGCCAGGGATATGCCATTAGGTGCTTTAGTGATCATCTAAATTACCCACTAGAGTGAGTGTGTGTGTGTGTGTGTGTGTGTGTGTGTGTGTGTGTGTGTGTGTGTGTGTGTGTGTGTGTGTGTGTGTGTGTGTGTGCGTGTGTGCGTGTGTGTGTGTGTGTGTGCGTGTGTGCGTGTGTGCGTGTGTGTGTGTATATGTGTGTGTGTGTGTGTGTGTGTGTGTGTGTGTGTGTGTGTGTGTGTGTCTATGTGCATTTGTGCTTGTGTCCTTGTGCACATGAACTGGCATCCTGTCTGGGACAGGGTCTCTGCCTCATGCACATTACTTGCTGGGAGTGGATCTGACTTTCCATCCCTGAATATGATAAATCAGGTATAAAAGATTGGACAAATTTATAAATAGACTCATAAAATGTGTTGATGTGTGCTCATAAGCATATATCAAAATAACATTCTCTAGTATTAGCTTTGCCTAGAAAGCTGAAGAAATGTCAAAGCTGTACTGCTATACTTCAATGCAGCAATTAGACCATCCAGTAACTTAAGCAGAGCACGGTTACTGGGACTCAATTACATCTTCCTGACTTTGCTATAATTGCATGACTTTAAACAAGAATTAAACACATTAATCAAATGCTTAATATTGTTAGCTAAGAAATTCTAGACTGTTTGTTCAATGCATCAATAATATTGCACTCAATCAAAGGCAATGATTTGTCAGTATTTGTTGACATCAGCCGCCAGAACGCATGCACCCTGATTAGGGCCTCCTGAATTAAACAGGGTCCAGACAGTGATACATTTAGAGGTGATGGAGGATTACTCTGTATAAGAGGAACAACACATAGTTGCCTAACACGGACAATGGCATTTGTATGAACTTCTGATATAGTAGTATTCTGAAACAGGTACAGCATGAGTTAGAATGAACTGCATGCCTGCTGAGACATGTAAAATGCTAACAGAGTTCCACAGTTACTGTCATACCTGGACTATTAGCTCAATTGCACAGTTATGGACAAAATAAATAATAACATTTCCAGTTAGGAGTCCTGCAGTTTGCCATAATATAATCCATTGATCTGTTTTACATCAAAAAAACTATCACTGAAGGCACATTTCATCAGAGGATTGCAGTGTAAGTGAGGGGGAGTGGGGTTTGTACCTTTCACTGTTACTGAACAACACTAATAGTATTTTACCAAGATTTACTGACAGTGGGATAAGAGAGTCCTTTTCTTCACTATTGCACAATTTCAGATTTAGTATATTTATAGTTGCAGAGTATGTGCCCCCATGTATTGGGTTCTAACCTGCAAAATAAGAAAAAAAAAAACTTGTTTTGTGTGGCATACTTTATTTTTTTTTATTTGAATGTTCTGTGGCTTGCATACTACATATTGCATTGTAATGTTATTTCACATTGATGATTCAATGCAGAGCCTTCCAGCTTATTAATGTTCTGATTTCTTCTACTTATCACTTTGTAAATACAATTTCTTCTTTGTGTATGCATCTGTACTAGAATTCAGTCCTACCTTCAAGACTTAATAAACACAGAGTTCAACTCAATCCACCCCAAAAAGGCAGCCAAATCCTTCCTAAATGCATTTTTCCAACTGCATTGGTCAGCTATATCTTATATTTCTTCTGCTATTCTGATACAGTCTTCAGTGATAGAGAAGCAGACAGAGGAATAGTTCACTGGACAGTATTTTATCCAAAACAGCCTCCATTATAGATGGGAAAATCTACATAAGACGAGGAAATTCTTTTTTAAAAAGACTGATGGATGATAATTTTGATATGTTACTTTTGGAAAGGCAAACTCTAATGTCTCTTAAAATTCCAACATCTCACCATTTGCAGTAATCTCAGCCTGTAGATCTTAGAATACTACTTGTCACTAATTATTCAGTGTCTCGCAATAGTCTTGATACCACAAAGAATAACTGCTGCGTTATACAACAGAAAGAGAAGAAGAACAAAATCCTGTAGCACTATGGCTTCTCTGCAAGATGTCGAAAGTTTTGAGGGGAGAAACATGACTGCAGAATGTCTGGAGGCATGTTACAGAGCTCAGTGACAGAGAGGAAACAGGGCCAGGAATAAATGGCCTGTTGATTTACTCAGGTTACATCATTTTCTTCCTCTCAAGAGCCTATAAATCTCCTTCCCCTTGTAAAAACAGAATTTAAAAACAACTGAACGCTTCTGAGGCAACCCTTCGGCTTCTAGCCACAACAGCCACTGGAAATAAAGCCGCCTTTCAGATGGTGGAGCACTTATTTCACATAATATACTACAGGAGTCCGACTCCAAGCCAAGCAGCAAAACTTGTAAAGATGTTTTATAGTAACACTAGTTGCTTAGATAACGCACTGGTCTTTCAAATTCACACACACACACACACACACACACACACACACACACACACACACACACACACACATACACACACACCACAATAACTGCTACAACCACTGCCTGTCTGCATTTTTTTCAGAAAGTAATTACAACACATATTTTCATTTCAGTGCTTTTCAACAGTGTTTGTACCACAGGCTGTAAGAACATAAAAGGATCTGGTTATGTTTGTTTATCTTGCTTTTGTTTTGTTAATGTAATGATGTTATTGTTCAATGAAACCATAATTTACAAGTCTGGCCTAGCTACAGATTTAAAGATCTCCAGGCACAAAAATAACAGATGAAAATATTAAGAAGCTGAGCCCCACTTTCTCTGTTACATATTTGGCATTTTGTATAAGAAAGCTTTCTCTTTGACAGTATTATTGTTATATGTTTATGCAAATAACATTATTTTGTGTCATCATACGTAATTAGCTTCCTGCTTGCCTCCCTCTTCCCACCTAGAAACTGCAGAGTCATTACGCTTCCAGTGATGTAAGGTAGGAAAAGTTGTAAAACTATGAACTAGCTTCCATGATAAAACTCACTACATGCTGTTTTGTGCAGAGTATAGAACACACTGCCTGATAGCACAGAGCAATTACTTCTCCTGAACAGGCTAGTAATAGCTCTTTCTAATATTAATCATAATTTTCCAAAAATCTGTATTCCCCTTTCACTCACTAGACAGTCCATAAATGTATCCAATGCATTCTTGTGTTCTTAAACTGTTTGAGCTTCCCTTCACATAGTAAATGCATCTGCTTTCTAAACATTAAGAACTTTCACTGTGAAAAAAATATGTGTCAGGTTACCAAAACTGTTCACACATTTTTTTTTTCACACTATTTTCTTAAATTACTTCTATGCCTATTATGTAAAATGAACATTGTATTGTGTCAGGTTTCACAACCACCCCAGCTTTCTTCATATTATGCATCCAAAGCTACTTTGGACTTCCTTTATTTGGTTTCTGCAGAAAATCTGGGTATGCATATAATATGTAGAAAATTACTTCTTCTTGTTTGAGGCCATCTTCAATAACTTGATTCAAACTACTTTATAATTATAGTTATTTTAGAACTCTCGAAATGGTACAGTTCAGTATTGTAAGACATTAATATGAAACAACTTGGAACAGCGATGGATGCTTTCAGAAGTATCTGTTCTATGTTCAATCAAAATAAAATCAGTGGTACAAAAATATCCTTATCATATGATGTTTTGATGGTGTTTGTTGGGACAACTTCTATGTGATTATCATCATTTTCTTACCGAAAGGTGCCAACATTCTAGCAAATAGCATCACAGAGGCATTTACTACTAGACTTGTTCTTGCTTAAAATGCTAAAAGACTGAAAAAACAATGAGGTAAACTCAGCCCTCACCTGTGTTACATGGTAGGCAGTCAGTCATCCAAAATGGAATTGAAAACTTCCCAAGTCCCTGAACACAGATGGCTGAAAAGTACTGAAAGCACAGTTTTGTAGGAAAACAGCCCTTTTACTCCACAACTAAGGCAAAGTGCAAAATATGCATTCCACTCTGAGACATGATGAACTTAAAGATGATTTTATTAAGTAGAGGAGTTCGTAAGTTACAAAACACCCGCAGTCTTTGAGCCCTATCCCCTAGAAAAGTACATTAATTGGTTATTACCTGACATTATTGCTTTTCCAGCAATAGTGTTTTCACATTTTTGCTTTGAGGACTATTCCTGTATTTGCATCTTACCATATGTGCCTATAAAAGTTCACATCATAAAGAAATGGTTTGGTTATGTTAATTGTGCTTTGTTTTCTTAATGCAAGGGTAATACTGTTCAGTAAATCCAGAATTTGCAACTTTGGCTTAGCTGCAATTTTAAAGACATAGAACTACAAAAATGGAGGACAAAAAATATTAAGAAGCTGGATCCCACTTTCCATGATAGATCTTCAAGCATGTATTTTAAAGAGGTCTCTTCATAACTCTGTATCAGTCAGAAATGAGGCGTGGTTATTTATGAAAATATGGTGTGTTAATAGGAGATCTAAGACTGATCAAGCTAGGGGGTCATATACAATTTTACTAAAGAGAGCTTATTCTGCTTATTTTAAAACATGAGTGTTTTTCATTTTGGCACAAACATCTCAATGAGTGAGGAGCTCATGTTTTAAATAATCCTCCACTCTATGTATATCTTCCCAGATAAAATCATAGATTCTTTAAAAAGTAAAATGGGATTTCTTATCCCAGTATATCCTATGCTGTAAAATTCTTCTACCTTGTTGCTACTGCAGCAATTTGAGGTTCATCAAACAATCCCTGTCCTGTGAAAGCCCATCTTGTGAGGAAGCTTGTGTTAATTGGCTATGGTCAATTTGAGAAGAAGAGAGAACCACTGCTGTCTGTGCCAAAAGGGAATCACCACTGTTATACTTGGAGCATCCTTCTGAGTCTTTAGAGGAACCCTAGTTATCATAGGAAGGGGTAGAAAGGCACACAGGAGCATCCCTGCTCATGGGAATGAAAAGGCATCCGTCTTCCAAGCCTTTGTGCAACAAGTCCTGAAGCAGAATTTAGTTAACTGTCTGTTTTAAATGGAGGCAACAGATCTTCTCAAGGTGTTCTCCACTGCTGGATCAATTCCAGGAATAACCCTAGCTGAAATTTTCATTTGTGGGGGGGGGGTCTATCCTTGCCGTGGTCAGCTTGTCTGTTATGACATTTTGCTCTGACAGAGTGTTAGTAGCTGGAGGGTTATATTGTGTAGAGCTGTTAGTTATCAGGCTACCATTACTAGTTTACAAAGGGGGTGAGCTCTGGTCCCCCCCCCACACACACATTTGTTTATGTACCATATTATTGTGCTGATGGTTGTGACTACTATAAGCTGAACAGAAATCCGAATATGATTCAGAAATTTGATAAAATTTATTAGGACCATCATTTTTGTTTTACATTTATAAGTTTTAATTTGTCCTATTCATTCCACAGACCCTGAACCCCCTTGAATACAGCTCTCCAAGCAAAAGCCGAGGCATCTGTTGTTCCAGATTAAGTAGGTGCTTGAAAAGAAAAGGAAGACCTAGGTTAAGAGGTAGCTGATTTAATCACCAGAGTAACTTCCTCTTTACAACCCCCAACATTGGAATTTGAAAAGAAATGGGATGCTGATCTTGGGTCCAAGAGAGACTTGATCAGACAGATTTGATGAACCACTGAATTCTCCACATGTAAAGCCTGGACAAATGAATCATAACTGCAGAAGCTGCAAAACCTAGAATCCCAAAATATTCCTTGTCAGGTGCCAGAGTCTAGTTCTAAAATGTCAGAAAATGTTTCTTGCAACATTCTACTTGATCCTGAGGGAGAAAAGCATCATGACGAATGCATCCAAGAAACATCCCAGAACACTATCCTGTGAGATGAAATGAGAAATTTCTCTATAACAGGAGTTAGGTACTATGTGAATGCTATTGGAATGCTAAATTTCAAAGACATGTATTTGGAGCGTTTCTCCCCGGGCCTCCGCTGAAAACAGGCTCTGTGGAACCTAGTCGGACATTCCCGGTCAACAAATAATAAATAAAATAAAATAAAATAAATATTGGAGCTGCTGACAACCCAAAGAGTACAGCATAAAATTGAGAAATAGAATGTGCTGATAAGCATCTTTTAAAATCCAGAGTTACTAGAAAACTAAGAGGCGGAATGAAAGGTAGCAGACGCTGTAGAGAAAGCATTCTGAATTTGGAATTTTGATGGGAAGGTTCAGAAGGCCCAGGACAGTCTTCCAAGTTCCTTCTTTTTTGCCACCAGAAAGATTATTAAATAGAATCATTTCTCTATTTGATTTGAGGAAACCCACGTGAATGCAGGGAGGACATGCAGACTCCACACAGAAGCCACCCCAGCCAAGAATTGAACCAGAGAACCTCTTGCTGTGAGGCAAAATGGTAAATGATGCACCACTGTGTCATGCAGTTGTGAAGTCATAGTAGTCTGATGATAAAAGCAAAAAGTAGGATGCATTTATGTATTTATCAAGGAATGCACATGAAAATGCACAAGCTTTTCTCCCCGGGCCTCCGCTGAAAATGGACATGCATCCAGTCGGACTACCCCGTTCAACAAATGTAAAATAAATTAAAATAAAATAAAACAATATGGACTTGTTTCTGAGATTGCCAGGAAAGTGGCAAGTTAGAGAAAACTGATTTTAAGATATGCTGTATTTTTCCATTCTTATTCCAGACTGTTGGCAGCATTGTAAGCTATGTTTGAATTGCATTTTAATCTGCAATATATTTGTTTTCTGGGTCCTGGTAATAACTTTTTTCTCTTTTAAATGAGAAAGGAGATGGGATTAAACATTTATTTGAACTACAATGTGTATCTGTTTGAAGTTTCTCAGGAATGACTTAATTGCAAGAGTTTGGAGACAGTAAAAACAAGGTTCATAAAATGCATTTACAGGGTACTTCAAAGAACAAGGAGGTCAAAAATGTAAATGTGTTGTAATTAATATGCAAACAGTTAATACATGTATTGCTGTATTGGTAGCTGGTCCATTATCCCTTGGAATGGGACAAAAATGTACTGTAGAAATTACATAAACCAAAGCAATAGCAAACGGAGCAGATGAATCTGTAACCAGCACACCAAAAGAACCAGAATAATCTTGTGATAAAAACGTAGTTTAATAGTCCACAAAGTCACATAAGTCAGAGTTTATTGCTTTCATTCCCTCTGGAACGTCATCAGAACTCATAATATTAAAAACATGTTATGTTTAAATTCAAATTTTAAAAAGTTACATGCTAAATCCCACCAATAAAATCATTTATACTCTAATTGCTTCAATTTCAACACAGGGTGTATGGATAAAGTATCATTTAAACCTGGATGTTGTGTTGCATTCAATAAAATTTGCCATTTTAGCTCAGCCATATCCAGGTGCTCATCCACCACCCTCCCTTGAAAATCCTTTACCAACTTTTCCACAACCATAAACTTTAAAGAATGAGTAGGATAATCTTTTGTATGTCTGTACAAAGCATTACTCAGTTTACAATTCCTAATATCAGCACAATGCTCATATATATGTTCTCGTAACCTTCTCATAGTCTTACCTATGTAGAAACTTGTACATAATGTGCATTGTGCGAGATAAACACCATTTTTAGTCTCACATTTGTATCTCCCTTTTATTAAATAAGTGACATTTGCTATTGTAAAATGATCACAAATCATAATAAAAGGACACTGTGTGCAGGCACCACACTATTTGGTCCCATTAATTTGTGTGTTATGAAAACTGTTAACCCCCCAACTTCTAAATTTTGTTTCAAGGACCTGCTCTTTCTATATACAAAGGTTGATTTACTACCTATTCTTGCAGTTAACTTACTAAATACTTCAAGATCACTTGCAAAAATATACCAATTTTTCTCTATGATATATTTGATGGCCACACTATCCAGACTATAGGTGGAAATAAAACTTGTATTGTTGTGCCACTCCTCTCTGTTATTTATTACAATAACCTCACTTTCCAATCCCAATATGGGCAGATACACACCATTTTGTCTTTTTCTAACTACTTCTTCTCTTACTTCTGCCATAAATCCATCTGGGTCACCTCTATTTTTAAACATGGATAAAACTTTCTCACATTCATTCATAAAGATTTCCATGTTAGATACCATGCATGCCACTCTTACCAGCTGGCCTTTTACAACTGCTTTCTTTTGGTGCATGGGATGCCAGCTGGTGAAATGCAAGTAGGTATTAGAATAAGTAGACTTTCTATAAATGTTGGACATAAAATGGTTCTTAGTTCTGTCCTTGGATAACATTGTATCCAAATAATGAATATGTTCATTATGAACATGTGAAGTAAAGGACAAAACCTGGACACTAGTATCCAAATAGTCAAGAAAAATCTTAAGGTTATCCATGGTGTCATTCCAAAAAAGGAAAATATCATCTAAAAATCTGGTGTATACCCCCAAGATTTTGCAAATGGGCGATTAAAGACAAATCTTTCCTCCCACTCGGCCATTACAAAATTGGCAAAAAGGGGGGCACACGCCACCCCCATTGCTACACCTGTAGCCTGTCTATACAGTTGCCCTTCAAAATAAATGTAGTTATGTTTAAGGCCCAGCTCCATCAAATCTACCATAGCTGCCACTCTCCAATTAGTCATGTTAAATACTTTATTTAACGGATGTTCGAAATACTCAAGTCCTTCCCTGTGGGGAATCACAGAAAATAGGTTTTTCACATCAATAATAACAAATATGCCGTTGGGATTGAATGTTAATTCATTAATCTTACTTAAAAAATCCAATGAATCTTGGCATATTTGCCTAATGTTGCCCAAACCTGTTTTTAAGTTCAAATCCAAAAACCTTGCTATGGGACTGGTTTTAGATCTCCCCCCATCCACAATTGGTCTGAAGGGTGGGTTATTAATATCTGAATGTATTTTTGGAATCCCAAAAATTTGAGCTAATACTGGTTTCTTACTGAGCATATACCTATGTTCCTTCTCTGAAATTTGTCCTTCCGTGACCATATCAAGCAATGCTCGGTCAATTTTGGCATAGGCAACATTAATTTCAAACTTAGACACTTCTTCATATGTTTCAGTTACCAACAGTTGATTCATTTTATTCAAATAATCAACCCTAGCCATTACAACAAGACCTCCCCCCTTGTCCGGTTTCATAACCCTAATGTTATGATCCTCACTAACATACTTCAACAGTTGTCTCTCTTGTTTATTCAAATTAGCAAATTCATTTCCACATTTATTATGCAAAATATTCTATATGTCTAACTCACAAAACTTTTCAAACTGCTGAATTAAAATATGTAAAGGGGAATTGTAAATATTGGGCTTGTATAATGCGTTTCCATGTTGGGCATTTCTGTCCATAATTAGACTTAAATTCAATTTTCGACAGTACAACTTTAAGTCAAATCATAGTCTGTACAATGCTTGCTCTTTTTGCCGGTACAAAAGTTAATCTTTTTGACAGTAAATTAGCATGATTTACATCTATGTTTTTTTGTGAGTAATTAAACAAATAAAAGTCACCTTTAACATTTGAGACTGTGGTGTAAGGTAAACCGCAAACTTCAGAGTCAATGGAGGCAGTAAAAAGTTTATTTACCTCCGATTCCACTATTTGTAGTACTTCTGTATTGCTCCTCCTGGCCATTCCCATTCCATTCCTTCTCCCTGTTAGATACCGTCTCCAATCTGTGAACACCACCATTCTCTAAAGGGACCACTCGATACTCATTATGCTGGGCCATTGCATTGTTTCCGATAGTTTGTGGCAGGACTACTCTTCCTGCATTGACTTGGTTCCCTTGTACGTAACCATGGTAGTCTGAAGGGTACGGATATACTTTATTATTTGAATACTGCCCTAAATCTCTATTCAACTTTCAAGTTTTATTGTGTAGAACATTGTTACATTGTTTGTCAATCTTCACAAACATATTTTTGTAGTTCGTCTCATAACTACAAAACAGTAACTCAGTCCTTATTTTATTATCCAGTTCATCAATGGATTTGGATAGTTTGTCAAGTTCTAAGCCATTATATTTCATCATAATCCTCAAAATGTCACAACCAGTTTTATCGAAAAGTTCATGTAGTTCTACCAACATATCTGGTTTGTTCTCAACCCGTTCGGGTAACGTCATACCCTTAGACCTTTCGGTATGCATTTTAAACTGATACATTCAAGTAGATACACATTTTCTACTTGTAACTTTTTAAACTGGAACAATAGCTTATCCAAAGACCGTAACATTTCAGCTAAACTTTGCGGTCACTCTTTAAAGCTGTTAACACCATTACTGGACCCCATGTTAGTCTCTTTACTTAAGGAATACTTGTTAACTTTCCATTCTTCAAGAACAGGCAAATTAAGATTACCAACTGCACTTTCATTGTCTGTAGAACCTCCTTGAGTCTGCTGGGACAAAGGCAACCCCAAACTATAGTTCGCAAAGTCATTAACACCACTGTTACCAGCCATTAATTCAGACACTTGTTTGTTGATAGAATGGACCTGCTCCAGCAGCATGTTGAGACTAAGACTGTTCTGTGTGCTGGTAGCATCCATAAATCTGCCCACTCCAGATGAAGACATAAAACCAATGATATATCACTGACAAACCAACTGTCGAAATCACACAAACCAAAGCAGCAGCAAATGGATCGGATGCATCTGTAACCAGCACACCAGAAAGAACCAGAATAATTTTGTGATAAAAATGTAGTTTAGTAGTCCACAAAGTCACATAGGTCAGAGTTTAGCACTTTCATTCCCTCTGGAACTTCATCAGAACTCATAATATTAAAAACATTTTATGTTTAAATGCAAATTTTTAAAAGTCACATGCTAAATCCCACCAATAAAATCATTTATACTCTAATTGCTTCAATTTCAACACAGGGTGTATGGATAAAGTGTCATTTAAACCTGGATGTTGCGTTGCATTCAATAAAATTTGCCATTTTAGCTCAGCCATATCCAGGTGCTCATCCACCACCCTCCCTTGAAAATCCTTTACCAACTTTTCCACAACCATAAACTTTAAAGAATGAGCAGGATAATCTTTTGTATGTCTGTACAAAGCATTACTCAGTTTACAATTCCTAATATCAGCACAATGCTCATATATACATTCTTGACTTTGTGGACAATTAAACTACGTTTTTATCACAAGATTATTCTGGTTCTTTTGGTGTCTTGGTTACAAATTCATCTGCTCCATTTGCTGCTGCTTTGGTTTGTGTAATTTCTACAGTTGGTTTGTCAGTGATATATAAAAACTGCACTGTGTTGAAATATAATTACACTTGTTTTCTGTGACAAATGAAATGATATAATCTGAATTACCCTGTGTTTCTGCACAAGAGTGATGCACTAAAATGAATATATATTTGAAAATGAAACCAGGGAACAGCCTAGTCTTGTTGAAGATACTGACACTTCCCTATAAGTTTGTGGACTGTAGTTTCTGCCTTGTATATTTTAGGAACTGTTGATTTACACTTCTAGCCAGCAAACATAGCCACCATTGTGACTTGTTAAATGAATTTCACTGGATACTTGTACAAAGTGATCCTTAATGATGCTTAGCAAACTTGTATTCCAAATTGTTACAGTTAGTCAATGCCCACAGTAAAGCACTGTTTTCTTTATAGTTTAAGTTAAATTATTTATTTACTTGTAAACGCTTGTGGCTGGCATTTATTTTCTATATATGTAATAATGTAATTTATTATCTGAAAAGATTACAGGTTATCATTATTTAGCACTGTAGGTGGATAAAGTAGAGACTTCCAGCTCAAGCTAAGCCACATCACCTTGAACATGCTACCAGTGAAAGACGTTGATTTTTATAATTTATGCTTGGCTAAATAACAGTGGTCATGCAACTGGCCTGTGTGTAATCCTTAGCCAAAAGCCACACCACTTGGGTGTACTACCAGTGAAAGGTATTAATTATTATAAGTCATGTTAGCTAAATAAGATTGGGCATTTAACTGGGATGTGTGTGGCACTTAGCCAATCTAGGGTGGTGGCAGTATTGCCATGCCAGGTATAAAGGCTCTCGGAACCTGGAGAACTCTGCCAGCCTTTGCGTGTGTGTGTGTGTGTGTGTGTGTGTGTGTGTGTGTGTGTGTGTGTGTGTGTGTGTGTGTGTGTGTGTGTGTGTGAGTGTATGTGTGTGTGTACGTGGGCATACAAATCTTGCATAAAATAAAAAATCCTAAGCTGATAGGATGATTGCAATTCTCACCTTGTTGGGGAATGTACAACCAAGCTTTGTATATAGCTTAAATGAATGCAGTAACTCTGTTGGGTATGAAACCAAAAGAATAATTCTACAAGTACCAGCTCTTCAGAGAAGACACAGATGTAGTCAAATTCTATTTAGCGCTTTCATCCTTTTTTAATAATCTACACAAGAACTTCATCAGAATCTAACAAAAAATTCAAGCATACTGTTTAAAAATGGTGCTAAAACAGTCACGGTGTATGTAAAAGATCAATCAATGCCTCTCCTTTATGTACTAGTATGTTAAAAAAGTGCCTGAACCAAAATACAGTGTATCAGATTTAAGGCAGAATGGGTACTATTTAAAATGTTTGTGCTGCCAAGAAACATTTAATGTTAATATGATCATAGAGTCCAGGGTATTCGTCACCTCTTTACCTGATCTGCCAGCAAGATTTGTGGCACTAAACCAGTACCTTATAATTCCCTGAAAAGTCCTCCAAAACTGACATCTTGCAGTACACTAAAAGTGAATTTTTTAAAACAAGAACAATTCAATGAATGTTTTGGTAACGCATTATTTTGATCTTTATTTTTGATTGCTAAATTACACTTGCAAATTCTGTGGGCAAATTTTCTGAAAGTTTCTCCTACATAGAAGCAAGGGCATGTTTCGCATTGGGCAATGTAAATCACTGCAAATGAGTTACAGTCAAATCTTTCAAGGAACCAAAAGGATAAGTCAAGAGCTCGGATGTAAGTGCAGGATGTATTATTTATGAACCTGCATTGCTTGCATCTCATGCATTTAAAGGTGCCTGGAGTGAAACGTTCAGTGTTTTTGGGACATGAACCTCTTTCCTTAGAGGACCTAATGTTATGTGATATTTTATATGTACACAGAGGATGTTTTCCTAAAGTTTTTGCCATGTTACTATTACCTATAATGATTTTACAATTGTCTTCTAGGATTTCTTTGATTATGTTCATGTCTGCCATAATTTGTAAAGAAAATGCTCCTCTAAAGTTTGTTTTGGAGTGGGTGTGTATATTTCCACTGATAGTTGTTCTGTTGACACTTTGTGTAAGATGGGCTTTGCTGTACCTCAACTTCATGTTGGATCTTCAACAGCCAATCAGAGTTGACTGGCATACGTCAAGGTGAAATAGATGTGGAAACTTACTCTTTTCTACAAGCTGAACTCCCTAAAATGGCAATGATCAGTCTTTTAGTACTGGCCATTTCAGGAAGGAATGCTGGAGGAATAGTATATTGCACAGGAATAGCATTCACCCAGGGCAAATTTATAGGAACGTTCTAAAAGGGCAAGGCATGAGGATCTCCAGATTAAACAATGACAATGATAAGTTTCAACAAGACCTTAAAATATTACAAAATGAATTTCTTGAGGGGAATATAATAGAATTGAGGTAGATCATATGAATCTTGAAATCAGTAGCATACCTCTCAACTGTGCAGATTTTCACAAAATGTCTAGATTTTTGCCTCATATTTTTGGCCTGTTCCTCATAAAATTTCTGGGTTTCTGACAAATCACTGGGATGATCTAAGGACAGAAGTCACCAAACACTGACATATATGTGAGTTTCAGACTTCAAATCCTTTAGAAAATGTAAGTTAACACAAACCCTGTTACTCTAGCAACTTTCTAAGTTTAAAAGAACAATACTTAAAATCTGCTGCTATTTTTTGGGCCTTTGTCCCCCCATTTTGACAGGCTTTGTCTAGATTTCTTGAACTAAGAGGTGTGGTCAGTAAACTTAGATTGGGTAAGGCAAAGCCTTAGTTCTCTAGAACAGAAGATTGTGAAACATCAAGACCCAATGAGTCTCATAATGATAGCCAGGTTCCAATTTTATTGTATTATACCAGTGATATTGATGATGATCATAAGATCATAGGAAATTACTAGGCTAATGACCCTAGGGTCCTTACAAGCCTAGCCAAGTTCTACCTTTATGTCCATGATCAACATCTATTGCCCCTGTCCAACAGGGACACAGGTGGAAACCCTGGGGTGAACTTCTGGTTACCTCTCCAATCATCCAGACTGTGTTTGAAGAGGGCCAATGAGGTGCTGTATTGGACATGAAGTGCTAGTCTGTTCCAAAGATGTGGTAACCTCAGTGAGATAAATCTGTTTCTCCAGCAGGCTCTAGTAATGTCACATACCGGGTTAAGGTCTTCAGAGTGAGTAACCCATGTACCATATGACTTACTGAGATGCAGCAGTTAAATAAAGCAGGGTCAGAGATTGACTTGTATACAAGACAGACATCACCTCTGAGTAGTCTTTATGAAACAGAATAAGGTGATAATGATTTCAGATGACCCACATAGGACAGATGCTGAAGACCTTGAATTTTCCTTGTGAAGAACCTTTGTTGTCTCTCCAGTTGCTGCAGGTGCTTGGAATGGTACATACCAAAAGGGTGTTGTACTCAATTATTGGCTTGATAAAGGAAGAGTGCAGGGAGGCTATGACTTCATTTTTTCTGGAGGCAATGCCCTTACGTATGAGATGAGCAGTATAGAATTCCCTTCTTACCACTGTGGTCAAAGGTAAGGTTGTTGCCAACAAGTGTGCCCAGGTCTCTCACCACTGAGTGTGTACTCAGGGTGTTGTTATTGATGTGGTAGTTAGCAGGAACATTGCCTTTACCAAAAGCGATGATAATACATTTTTTGCATTGAGGTTAAGACCATGACTTTGGCACCAATCATTTATTTCAGTAAGACCCTTTTGTAGGATGTTGACATCATTTGGAGATTTTATGAACACTCCCAGTTTGCAGTCATCAGCAAATTTTGTCAGTCACAGACCTTTAGTTTTTGCTTGTACTTCAGAGAAATGGATTCCAAACAGTAGAGGTCACATGACTGTTCCATGTGGAACACCACTGGTTACTTATCTGCTGTTGGAGGTGGATTCCCCTGTTTTGACTATATGGGTTTTACCAGTGACCCAGTTAGCGATCCAGCTAATAATATAAGGGTTGATACCTAGCTGGGTGAGTTTGTTAATGATGGCTGAGTGGGGGATGTTGTCAAATACCTTGATTAACTCTAGGTAGGCTGTATGCACATATTTCCTCTCGCCCAGGGCCTTGGTCACTGTCTTGGAGAAATCCACCAGGTTTAACAGACATGCTCTCCCTTTGACAAATCCAAACTGTCTAGGGTCAAGTGTTTAGAGATCACTTATGTCTTCATTGATGAGGTCCACGATGATTCACTCCATGGTCTTGAAAATAAGACTAGGCAGACTAATAAGTCTATAGCAGCTGGGATCAGTGGATGCACCACCTTTGTCCAAAGGGATAACTGTGGCCTTTTTCCATTCAGCTGGGATGAAGTTGGTGCTTAGACTATGATTGAAAAGAGTACCCAGTGGTGTTGCTAATTCTTGTTGGAGCCCATGTAGGGTGCAGACTAGGATGTTATAAATTAATTTTTTTTTCACTGAATATTAATTGAATTGAATATTGTGGTCTCCCTGAGTCTCTACAGGGAGCTTGTTAGAAGCGTAGCCATTGGTAGCATTGGGGATAGTTTCACTTCTTTGATATTCTCTGTTTAACTCCTAGCCTAGGAGGTTTGTCTTCTTGCCATATAAGTGTTACATCTTGTGTTATTTCTGCTAAATATCTGAGCTGTTGGCTGGCTAAGATTTACCTGTAATCAACTGGAAGTATAAGCTAATTTTAAGTACACTTTTATCTGCACTTTTTTCATATAGTACTACATTTTATTTTTTTTTTCACTGAATATTAAGTTAATTGAATACTTTGGTCTCCCTGAGTCTCTACAGTTAGTTCCCCACCCCCTCCCTTCTATCCCGGCTCTATCTCAGTCCAGTGTCATTAGCTCATTTTACCTAATACAGAGAGAATATTTTAGAAGGCCAGCCCACTTAGGTCCTTAACCTTGAATTATCTTCAGTTTCTCCTTTCTCCCTTTCCATTTTACAGGGAAATAATTCTAAGCTTGTTTCCTTCCTTTCCTGTGGCTAGTGTGGTCCAGATATGGATTTGCTGTGTCCAGGACTATTTGTAAGCTTCTGAGCCTCCCAAGCCTTTCTGTGTTGGAGTAAAGCTTTCTAGCTAGAGTGGTAAGCACTAGGTAGCCTATCTACCACAAGAGTGGTTTCTGGCCCAGAAATTGTAGTTTATTGGCCGTTTGGGCAGTTTTTACATTTCATTAAACTTTCTGGTTTAAAAGCCTGCCTTCGCACTCATGTTTCCCATCTTTCCTATAACTAGTCTAATCCAGATACAGATTTGCTGTATCTAAGACTGTTTGTAAGCTTCTGAGCCCCCCAAGCCTTTTGGTGTTGGAGGGAAGCCTTCTAGCTTATCAGAGTGGTAAGCACTAGGTAGCTTATCTACCACAAAAGTGGTTTCTGGCCCAGAAATTGTAGTTCATTGGCCATTTGGGCAGTTTTTTCCATCTCTTTCAACTTTCTGATTTAAAAGCCTGCATTTGCACTTGTTTCCCACCTTTCTGTAACTAATCTAGTCCAGATGCAGATTTGCTGTATCCAGGACTGTTTGTAAGCTTTTGAGCCCCCCAAGCCTTTCTGTGTCAGAGGGAAGCCTTCTAGCTTGTCAGTGAGAGTGTTAAGCACTAGGTAGCCTATCAACCAAAAGAGGAGTGGTTTCTGGCCCAGAAATTGTAGTTTTTGGCTGTTTGGGCAGTTTTCCATCTCTTTCAACTTTCTGGTCTAAAGGCCAGCGTTTGCGCTTCTCCCGTCTTTCCTGTAACTAGTCTAGTTCAGATACAGATTTGCTGTATCCAGGACTGTATTTAAGCTTCTGAGCCCTCCAAGCCTTTCTCTGTTGGAGGGAAGGCTTCTAGCATATTAGTGGGAGTGGTAGGCACTTGGTAGCCTATCTACCACAAGAAGAGTGGATTCTGGCCAAGAAATTGTACTTTATTGGCTGTTTGGGCAGTCTTTCAATCTCTTTCAACTTTATGGTTTAAAAAAGCCTGCCTTTGCACTTCTTTCCTGCCCTTCCTGTAACTAGTCTAGTCCAGATGCAGATTTGCAGTATCCAGGACTGTTTGTAAGCTTCTGAGCAGTGCTAAAGTCTGCTCTTCAATTTTTCCCTTAGATCTGCTGTTCTCTCCTTTCCAGCACTTTTACTAGCTTATTAGTCTAGCACTTTACCAGACTTCTTGTAGCAATTATTGTATCACACAAAAGTGCTACCAGCACTAAACGTTCTACAAGGAAATAGCTGCAGTAGTTATTATTAATGCCCACCCCTACAGGCGTGTCTAAAGGTCAGTTCCCTGTACTTTCTCCTACTAACCTAGTGAACTTGGGCATCCTGAGGCAATGTAACAACTGCCAGATGTACACCGACAATCCTTTCCTCTTAGCTCCCAACAATCAGACTTGCGAGAGATGCACTTATATATCAGAAATTAATGCCATGCACTCTCCAGCCAAGACCGGAATAGCTGGTCAAGAGGAGAAGGTCAACACTTACACCACATCACATGGAAAAAATAGCCCTCCAGAACACACACCAGAACTGCCTTCACATAAAAACACAAACCACAAACCCACCTTCATAGAGGTTCTCAATAAAAATCTACCCAAACAGCAGAGACCTCCAAGGCAGAAATGCACTTCACCACCACAACACAAGACTAATCATGAGACACATAACTCTCCTAAACAGTGTGCCACTCAACCAAAGCCCCTAAGGCAAAACATCATGCCCAATACGTTAGTCATAGGTGACTCGATAGTGAGGCACACTGATGTCCCACTCACTAGGTTGAATAAGGAGAAAGTAACAGTCAGCTGCCTGTCAGGTGCCAGGATCCGCCACATAATGCACGCACATAGGTCCCTCAACAACAGATACAAATATGACTCCATCATTGTACATGTGAGCATGAATGACCTGAGACGTACCTCCCTGGACTACATGAAAAGAGACATGGAGGAGCTTTCGTATTATGTTTTCCAGGTGGATATGACCCTAGCCCTGAGCACCATTCTATCATCACCCAGAATTATACCATAGTACAAGCAGAAAATGATTGATTTCAACAACTGACTAAGTTTCTGGTGTCATTTTAAGGGGATCCATTATCTGTCTGCCTGGGATGACATGATTGACAGACCTCAATGCTTTGCCAGAGATGGCCTGCATCTGTCACCTCTGGGCTTCCAGATACTGGCCAAGGCTCTTGCCACCCCTATAGTGCCTTATATAGGTGGTGTTCCAAAGACCAAATTACCACTGTAACAGCTACAAGCAAATGCAGCCCGAGGGTCATGTTGCTCAATGCTAGAAGTCTAAATCTCAAAATGCATTCACTCAAAGCATTCCTTAAAATGGAGAACATCGACATTTCTGCTGTAACAGAGACTTGGTTCAAGGCAGCAGAAAGCACCCTTGCACTTACAGGCTATAACTCATTCCACACCTTTTGGCCCCAGAACTTGGACATAAGCTCCAAAGGCGGTGGTGTTTCATTTATTCATAAAGGATGCACACACCTCCAGACTGGTAGCCCAACATAATGCATCAGAGATACTACAGGTGCAGGTAACATTGGGTAAGACAGCGATGCAGGTCATAGCCTGCTATAGGTCCTCAACCATGTCCCAAGACTCACACTCCATGTTCCTAAGCACCCTGGACAATATTAGAGTCCAACCTAACACTCTCATACTGGGTGACTTAAACTCCACCTCCATTAACTGGGAAAACTACTCATGCACCAATACTCTTGCCCAACATTTCCTGGAATTCATTAATTCCAATGCCATGGACCAGCTCGTTCTTACACCCACTAGAGGTAGCAACATCCTTGACCTGGTCATTACTAACATGGGTGACTGCTGCTCTACACCAGTAGTCCATTCCTACCTGGTTAAATCCGACCACAAACTAATCAGCTTGGAAATCCACATCCATACCCCCCCCCCCCCGCAACGGTAATCACCATGTAAACTTCTCCAAAGCTAACTTTGGGCTCCTAAAAACAGAGGTGGCTAACTTCACAGCACCCATACAAATGGTGAATAGTTGCATGACCGCCGAATCATACACCAATGGACTGTACAAACACGTACACAAATGCATGGATCTCGCCATACCCAATAGAACCAAGACGCTATCCTCCAAAAAAAGGAAGCCAATCTGATGGTCCTCTGCCATAAATAAACTCTAAAACAGAAGGAGGAAACTGATGCGGAATAAGGTGAAGTTCCAAGACTGGAAAAACTCCCTTATCAGCCTCAACAAAAAGTTGAGATCCCTCATCAAATCCTCTAAAGCTACCTATGAAAACAGAATTGCAGCAGACAGTAAGGACAACCACAAGGCGTTCTATAGTTATGTAAAAAATCTCCACGGCAATACCCACATTTGCTCTGAGCTGCTGCATAATGGTACCTCCTATACCAAGCCAACAGATATTGCCACTATATTGACTGACAGATTCAGTGCCAACTTTACCCCTCTCTCTCCCCTCGCAAAGGATCTATCATGTTAACAGGAGATTGCCAGGCACCCAGTATTACTGCTGCACAGGTTAAAACAGCACTGTCCAAGGCCAAGAATGCAGCTTCTATGGGACCTGGCTATATCCCTGGCTGTGTTCTACATGAACTACAGAGTGAACTGGCACTTTACCTGTGTGCCCTGTTCAATCGCAGCCTTATCTCAGGCTTTCTCCCTACTGAATGGCATACTGCTACAGTCATCCCTCTCCACAAAAGAGGAGCGGCTACAGACCGTGGGAACTATCGGCCCATTAGCCTGATGACTCTGATATACAAAGCTATATAACACATCATCATGGACCTACTAAATAAGGATATAGGGAATCTCCGAACTCTGGATCCCACAGAGTTTGGTTTTGTGAAGGGTAGATCATACCTGCTTAACTTGATCAACTTCTTTGAGATAGTCACCAGAGCTGTGGATGAAGGCAAGATGGTTCATACAGCCTACCTTGATCTGGCCAAGGCTTTTGATACAATTCCCCACTCAGAAATCAGAAAAACTCACTAAGCTTGGCATCAACCCCTATATCACTAGGTGGGTTGCAAACTGGCTCACAAATAGAACTTACAGTGTGAAAGTAGCTGACTCCAAGTCAGAATACCGACTAGTCATGAGTGGAGTCCCACAGAGTTCGGTCCTGGGTCCTCTCCTGTTTGGTATCTACTTCTCTGAAGTCCAGGCCAACATGAAGGGACTCTGGCTGACAAAGTTCGCTGACAATTGCAAATTGGGAGCTATTATTAACTCCCCAAGTGATGTTGACATCCTACAGAATGGCCTCACTGAGACCAACAACTGGTGTCAGAACCATGGCCTTAAGCTCAATGCCAAAAAATGTGTCGTCATCCCCTTTGGGGAAAAACCCAGTTCCCACGAATTACCACATTGATGGTAGTAGACTGAACACAGAAGGCATTATAAGAGATATGGGAACACAGGTTGACAGTAACCTCTCTTTTGATCACCACATTGTCACTGTGGTCAGAAAGTCCTTTTATGTGGCACATCTCATTACTAAGGGTTTTGCATCCAGGAAGAAAGAGGTTATTGTCTCCCTCTACTCTTCCCGCATTAGGCCTGTCATCAAATATAATGTCCCATTTGGCATGTACCTCACTAGACTCCTGCAACAACTGGAGAGGTTGCAAAGGTATCTCACAAAGAGGTTCCTAGGCCTTAAACACTTGTCCTATATGGACAGACTCAAAAAACTCCAACTATTCGCTGTCTCATATCGCCTACTTAGAGGCAATCTCTGCTAGACTTACAAAGCCATGTCTGACCCAGCTCTGTTATAAGTGCTACATCTAAAGAAATCTCAATCCCTCCACACCACATGCTCCAGAGACCTCAGTCTCATTACCACAATTAACAGGACATGCTGGAGGGACAGGTTCATAACCCAGAGACTGCCCATGCTATGGAACAGACTTCCCATACATGTCAAGCAGAGCACCTCGCTGGCCCTCTTCAAGAGAAATCTTGATGAGTGGATGGGAAACAGAAAATTCACTCTGGGGATAACTCCAGTGGCTCTACTCAACAGAGGCACTGGGAACTAAGGACAGGTGGCACAAAATCCCAGAGTAATCCCAGGGCCATTAGCCTAGTACACACCTATGAACACCGTGTTTCTCACAGAAGGTATTCTTTTAAGGTGAATGCAAATTGTGCATCTAATAATCTAGTCTATTTAGTGCAATGCTTTAAATGCTTGGCATTTTACATTGGCAAGATGAATCACACTTTAAGAGAATGAATGAGGGAACATATTAATGGGACATGTAGGTGAAATGATAGAAATGCACTTGCCAAGAAAGTTATGGGGAATGATAATCAACATATTTTAAAATTCATGATTATTGAACAGTTAGTGAAATGTTTGTGATTAGGTGATCTTAGAAATGCAGCAGAACAGCATTAATTACACTGGCTAGTTAATTTGCAAGCGGATAAGAGAATAGGTTTAAATGGGAAGGTTCCTTTAAGACCTGTCCTTAATGCATGAGGCTTAAGGAAATGAATGACTAGCAAATTTGTATAAGTGTTCTTATTTGCTACTTTGTATTTTGCTTTCAGTGTCCTGAATGTTTGGTTTACCATTACATGATTTGTTGAAGTATTTTAATTCATTTGTTAGTTAATTGTTTTTATGGTCTGATGAAGCAACCTATAGTAGTGTGAAAGCACTTACAATGATTAAACTGTTTATGCTTTTAGCCATGTTTTGTTTCTACAGTCTTATTTTATTATTTATGTGCATGTTATAAATTAAAAAGAACTTGTGTTGAGGACCGATATGAAATTTGCAATAGGGATGCAGAAGGGTGAAATAAAACTCAGTTTAATTTTGTAACTTCTAACTGCTTTCTTATAACATCCAGATTGTTTAAGTTATTTTAAGAAAGTGAAAGGAGTATGATGTTAAAACAAACGTGCACCATGCATATACCCTACACAGAGGGAATGTGAAAGTTGGACCATGCATATACCCTACACAGAGGGAATGTGAAAGTTGGACCATGCATATACCCTACACAGAGGGAATGTGAAAGTTGGACCATGCATATACCCTACACAGAGTCAATGTGAAAGTTGGACCATGCATATACCCTACACAGAGTCAATGTGAAAGTTGGACCATGCATATACCCTACACAGAGTCAGTGTGAAAGTTGGAGTTGATTAAACACCACCTCATATATAATTGTAAGCCTTTCCTAGCTCATGGGATTTCTTGGATGGTTCTTATCTTTGGTAGCACCTCCTTCTTTACTGCTATTTCCTGATGGAATCAGACTTTTGGCAAAGACATGGATGACTATGGGAGTGTGATGGAAAAAGACTAAGAAAGCCCTTGGCTGTGATCTCTTTGACACACTTGTCCCTGAAAATCCTCTTTTATGCTAGGATGTGGAGAAAGAAGCTGTCACCCATTACCTCCTGTGGGATAATGTCTGGGCCACCCATTACCTCCTGTGGAAGACTGCCTGAGATACCCATTACCTCCTGTGGAAGACTACTTGGATACCCATTACCCCCTGTGGAAGACTGCCTAGGACACCCATTACCTCTTATGAGAGACTGCCTGGCAAAAAATCACAAGTGCTTCTGAAAGACCTGTAAATGATGGCAACCTGCTTGGGATTACTGGGACATCCCACACTTTGAGCTCAGAACCTTGCTGGGATCCATACTGAGAGAGTGGTCAGTTCCCAGCATGGTCTTGTTGCTGCTACTGAAGTGCATGCGAAAATAACAGTCACTTTAAGTGGGAGTCTGAATAAGCCACTTTGGTGTGTTTGCTAAGCTGTGTCAGATGCAGCCAGGAGTGTTGGGGAATTGCATTACTGCATTCTGCTGCTCTAGCAGCCCCTTCCTGAACGTTACAGGCTACATGGATCATAAGGATGCTAAAGGATCAACAGGTAGATGTTTGGGCTATGATGATGTCCTACAGTATTCCTTCAGGTACCTCTCTCACAGCATGGTGTAAGTCATCACTTATATCTCTCTGGAAATAAAGCATGTGCTTTACACTGCCCAGTATCCAGCAAGACAAAGTGATGGATACAAAAACATGATTCCTAAACCTAGCTATTGCAACACAATTATTTATCAGGGAGCAGAATAGCCACATTCAACAGCATGGGTATCTTCTCTCAAAACCAAGATAGCAGGGTTGTAAGTTTTCACCCAAATAGAACATTTTGTGAGATGAGTGAAAATCCCATCTGCCTATTTAGTACATGGCCATAGTATTGAGGTTATCCCATGTAGCTCTGTCAGTATCTTGCAAGATATCCACTGAGAAGAAGAGCACATGAGATACCTGCAGAATTTTCAGCAGAAAGAAGAAATGCATGCTTTTTTTCTACTACTATTTGTGCTGATGAGATAAGTTTTCTAGGTCATCTGCCCTAGTGTTGCATCATTTGCAATATTTTTTGAAAGCTTTGGTCATGAGGAGTGGGACTGCCCCATTGTCATGATCATGATTGGCAGTAATAGGATCAAACTCCAGCTCTTAGTACTTTGGTTTACACAACCACTTCTTGAGGTGATTAGAAGATGATTTGGTGTCTGAAGATTCATCTGTTCCTTTTGAAAGATGGAGCTCAGTGAGTCAAATGCATTAGTTTGATGGTATCCAGTTGATAAAAGCTGCAGTGAGAAAAAAGAGTTAAGTAGAATGGCATCAGAGGGTCTGGCCCTGGACAGTAGGCCACCAATAATGCTAATATTGATACTGGAGTCACAGATTAGAATGCTGCTGGAAAGGAGAGTGGACTGACAGTGGGTGTTTGTTGGCTTTGGGCCAATGCCAGGTAAGGGGTCCACTGAAAGGCAGCATCACATGAATCTGCATCTTTAAAATGGTAGTAACACCACAATGGTTAGTGCCAGAGCTGATAATGGGCAGGAAAAAAGATAGACCTGGGAGGAAAGTGCAAAGGAGACTCCTTGCACATTGAACCCCTGGGAAGAAGACTGGAGTTTATGACTTTATCTCACCAAATTATCATATGTTACAGTCAATAAACTGCAAACAGTATGCTTTAAGACAAGAAGCTCTAACATAAGTAAAGCAAAGGCAGCTTTTGGATGTAACTGGGTTTTTACAAAGCTGTTCTAATACCATGGCAGCAGGTAACTTGAAAAATATAGTTTCACTATCTCCATAGTTTTTTTCAGAATATCTTTGGGAGATGTCTATGCCAAGAAAGAGAGGCCTTTTCACCATTTTCTATGAGAATGTTGTCTTTAAAGAAACTACCCTTCACAGCATTCTGAATGCTGAAATGTATGTTGATTTTGAACCAAAAATAGGTCAGGCATGAAAAAGGAACACACCAACTCGGCTATTTTTAACCAAATTGTTATTGATATATACCAAACATATAGAAAAAGGCATACACATATAATATGAGGAAGATTCAAACACTTACAACTTTAATAATCCATAAAAAAACATTCACAAGCTTATAACATATTTCTTTGCAAATCATTGTCCTAAGAACAAATTCCGTTTGTGTTCCAGGCTAGATATCGAAAGTGATCCATTTGGTCCTTTCAATCTCAATACTTATCTATGAAAATCAATAAAAGTTTCACAGGGCATTACCTATTCAGCTGTTGTTTGAGAGAGAAAATAGTGTTCAATCACCTTGCAAGGCGGAAGTTTGGTCTCATTGTTAATATTTTGAGACTCTCAACACCTAAGGGTGTTGTGTTGAGCTCCTGTATAAGGTAGGTACCGTATGTGCCTGATAGTAGGAGACAGACTTCTGCCATAAGCATGGCATGTTTTCTAATTAAAGGTGAGAAAAATAAAGAGTGGGTCTGAGCTCTGCACTGTTTGAATAAAGAGACAACATTTTGTCCTCAAAAGGCAAAAAGGAGTAAGGACAATTGTGGCAAATAACAAGTATAGGGTCTATATTAGATCAGCAAATGCCTAAACAACCTAACCATGATTGATCAACCTTATTTAAGCAAATGGTCACAATATCAAAGCAACAGAAACCCACATTTTTTCCTAAGGAAAGAATTTGGTTGTCCATTTCTGTTGCTTCAGTATTTTCAGTGCTGTGGTGAAAAGTTACGGGTCAGATTCAGGTAAGTGTGCGATTGTGTGGATGTGAGTGTTAGGGTGGGTTAGGTGAGTTAGGGTTAGGGCGTGGGTTAAGTATGTGTGCGATTGGAGGACGTGAGGGTTAGGGCAGGTTTAGGTGAGTTAGGGTTAGGGAGCGGATGAGGTGAGTGTGCAATAGTGACGGACCTTAGGGTTAGGGTTTGGGTTAAGGTAAGTGGATAGTTAGTGGTGTGTGTATACTTTAGTGTAGGGTTAGGTGTCAGATTTTAGGTGCTTGTGTGTGGATTTCTGTCTGTTTGGTGTGCTTGTGTTGTGTGTATGTGTTTTGGATCAGCGATTTGTTTCCCTAGGAAAAAATTCGCTAATCTGACAGTTCGAGATTGTAAACTTTGGCTTTAATAAAGTCGATCAATCAGCGTTCGCTTGTTTAAGTGTTCACTGATCTAATATAGACCCACAAATATAAGCATGACACAAAGTATTAGGTTTGATTCTCCACTATGAAAGTTAATTGGCTTTGCTTAAAATGACCTGCAAAGGCAGCTAGCCTAATTCATACATATGAAGTATAAAAAAATTCTTATAAAACTTTCCAGAAAATCGCTTTTTGAATAAAGTAGCCTAGGGCAATTGTTTAAATGTTCTTGTGCTTTCAAGTGATCGGGATGAAATGGCAAGTGAAGGATGCCTGGCACATTATGAGATTCTCAGGTGACTAGCAGTCTGGAAAAGATCTAGCAGCTTGCAACAGCAAAGTACTGGTAGTTCCAGAAGACAGACTTTCTTATCACACTGATGGTTATTGCTGCATACACTTTCTTTGCAGTTCCATAGAGAAAAGGTGGTTTCTGTAGCAGAACAAATATTTTGGACCAGTTGCCAAGAAAAAAAAAAAACATTTTTCATAATTTGTTTTGTTTTCATTCTTAACAGAAGGAAAATGGCAGTTAGCACAGATGGTTAAGATTGTGAGCTGTACTTCCTGTGGTTGATGGTTTGATGCCTGCAGCACCAATTTGCCTACTGTGTGACCTTGAGTAAGTCACTAAACCAGACTTTGCTCCCAGGTTACCCCTGACTGCATGTCCAGTGGGGTCTACCTGGTTAACAAAAGAGTATCTATGATGCTGTTTTTAAGAAATCCATATTTTTCCAGGTTCCCATTTTATGTTGAAGGATCATCAGTGTGATCCTTGGAATAGTAAGAATTTAAATACAATTGCAGGGAGATATATATTAACTCCAGAAACTGCTGTAGCTCTGACTACTCCCTGTTTTCTGAATTACAAGCAGTTTCAGTCTTGTCGTGTACACGTAGCTGGACAGGGGGCTTGCTCCCTCCAAAAAAATGTGCTGTAGGTGTAACAATGAGATTTGCACTTTGCTATTATGTTGCATTGATTTCATTTACTTTTTCAGAGTTCTGGGGCTCCCACTGAAGAGTCTCAAACTTCTAATAATGCATATATGCTGCATGCGCAAGGGTTTTATATTTCACAATTATAGATAAAGAAGCACTTTAAAATAATGGGCAGATTTTTGAAATCCTTGCATGAATAGTAAATATTAATTACGTAAATCATATTAGATGTGCTCTCTTCCATCCCTGCACTGGAACAAATTTAAATCTGTTTTGTTCCTGTTATTGTGGTTAAGTTGTGTTTCTTATCTGTACTGTCCTGTATAAATCTTAATCCGCCATACAATACCTATGCTACATGCTATTTACTTTTCATTTATTTTTTATTTATTTTTGTTCAATTTATGTTGTGATAATCAAACTGCCCATGTCTGTTATTTACAATGAAGGCTTGGAAAAATAGTACAAGTAAAAATATTAATACATTTTAAACAGTGTGAGTAGTAATTATACACAGAATGACATCTTACTAAAATCTCATACAGTCTAAAAACAAACAAGTAAGGGAAAAATCTACATGAAGTAAAACTACAAAAATTAAGAAACTTCAGTGAAGAGATTAAATTGAAAACATGCATGATAAGAGAAAATTAAAACTCAAACAGTATGAAACCTGACAAATTATAGCTCACACCATGTACAGAAATCATGTACGGAGTCATTAAGGTATATTAAGTGCAATATATCAAAAGTGCATTTATCAAAAACTGTTATCTTTCTTTTAACTTTTTGAAGTACTGTAAAACAATCAATATAGTGAGTTTGCTCTGATCTGCTGATGGGACATGATTATATTTATAGCACCCTGTGAGACTTCTTGAGTGTTGTTTTTGCTACTGCAACAATCAACACTAATGCAGGAAATTCCTACTGTTGGTAAAGAGAAACTGTCAGCAAAATATTGAAAATAATAAGGCTATAGCCCAACATGCTCAATGTTTTCAAGTAAATATATATTTTCCAAAAGATCTCTCAGAAACAAAATGGCTACTAAAACCCAGAAAGTTGTAAATTGTCTAAATTAAAAATGTAGCACATAACTGTACAAAATGTAGATAAGGAAAGACTCCCCTAAAATCATCCTTATAACATTGAAAGGGGCACCAGTAGAAAATGGTGTGCACTTTTCTGAAATGTACAACTGGTAGCTTTTAGAGAGATAAGTATATTTGGACAATGCAGTGGTGCAGTGGTTGTGTTGTCACTTCACAGCAAGAGGTTCTCTGGGTCGATTCTCAGCTGGGGAGCCTTCTGTGCAGAGTCTGCATATCCTCCCTGTGTTCATCTGGGTTTCCTCTGGGTGCTCTGGTTTCCTCCCATGTTGCAAAGATGTGTTGGGAGCATTTCTGCCTGGGCCTCTGCTGAAATTGGCTTTGTTCCAACATGGACTTTCCCGGTAAAAACATTTTAAATAAATCTATTTAAAAATGTTAGGTGGGTGGTAAAGGCAGTGATATTAGTTCTGAGTGCAAGCCAGAGATCTCTGTCACTCAGGGTTGTGCTTAATATTCAAAAACTGATTGCTGTCAAAACTTCACAGACAAAAGCATAGTGTTGACATCTGTATCACAAAATGTTACGTACAGTGCTACGCACTTTGTCATCCACCATTTATAAAGTGTACAAGCCAGTAATGTTTCAGTTAATACCAAATCATAACCAAGCCATGGATATGGCTTAACTGCATGAGTTAAAACAAGAGCTAAGGCTAATGTATTGCACATAATTGTACTATAACGTAACTGCATATTTACCTAACTTTGATTTTTACTGATTTGCCTGAGATTGGCTTTCAAATGATCATTTCAATTTCACAACATAGGAAAGAAAGCAAACAGCCAGCAAAGCTACCACGACCATAAAAATGTAAAACATAGTTTATTATATCCTGGATAAGCACTTTCAAATTACAGAACGCTTCATCAGATCCAAACAACATAAAAACATAAAACCAGACTCACAGATTTAAGCAATACAATAACCAATCACCAAGTTGTTAGGGCATCACAGCCAATAGAATCACAAGGCTAATTTCCTTTTTCTTTTTCTTAAGGCTGGTTTAAGGCATACATTAGCATTCAACCCAGGGAAATTGTTGGCCTGTAATTTAAGTCTCCATTTCAGTTCTGAATTTTCTACAGAATTATTCAAATCCTCTCACAACATAGTTAAGGACCATAATTGAAATAAATGAATGACATCCTCAGTGGTCAGTAAATTTAATGGGCACAGATAGAATTCAAATGTAGACCCTAAATTTGCAGTCCCGTGGTTTAAAGCTTCCTCTGCTCTACCTCCTTTAGTATTCAGTTTTAACAAATATGCATTTTTTTATTAAGTGCTGGGATATTTTTTTCAAAGATTAAAGGTTGCATTTTTCAGTCTATAACATTAAATTCTAAACTTATTCTCTTCCCTTGCAGTCAAAAATATATCGGTGCTGCTTACACAACAAAGGTGTTTGTATTAAAAGGCAGCCATGAACTGCAATTGCATTTTGCTGTTTGGAAAGAAGGAGTTATGACATGGAAGAAAATGAAACAGCGACTTCTAACATTTAGAATCATAAATGAAACTAAATACGTACATTTATGACATGTTTTATTCACATTTACAAAATATTAAATTCTAAAAGAATGAACATAATATTAATACACACACACACACACACACACACACACACACACACACACACACACACACACACACACACACACACACACACACATCTATGTGTGTGTGTGTGTGTGTGTGTGTGTGTGTGTGTGTGTGTGTGTGTGTCAACAAAATGACTAGAAGCAAATAATATTTTTGCCTGTATAAACTAGTAAAGATCTATTAGTCTTTCATTGGTAAAACAAGTACTTGTGTGAATCTTCTGAAAATGATAAATCCAAGGCCTGTTTCCCAGGGCAAAATGCAAAATGATGGCTATTGCAGTTTCATTTTTCTTTTTGTCAGGGAAGTGTTTTACTTCCCACACGTTCCAGTCCTCAGCTCTACCACACACTGCACATTGTCCTGCCCTAAGATACCATCATCATCATCATCCCCATCAGGCCCAGAGCTAATATTTTGACGAGTAGGTAACTGTTTCTGAATTTGATTCTGTTCTCTTTCAGCAGAGAATTAAAGATCTCTTTAGAAGAGACCTCACAGATGCCAGGAATGGCTGAGGAATGAGTTGTAGTTTTGACAGTGGCAGAGTTCTTTGTGTTAGCAGATAGGCAGTGTTTTTCATTATGTTTGACAGTTATCTCCTCTGTGGTATTACTAGGTCCTGTACACCTCCTTTCAGCAAGCCAAGATTGAGCTGACTGCAGGGGAACTCTGTTTTGTCTCAAGAAAGAAAGGTGGGTCTTTGGCAGTAGCTGAGGGCACGCTCAAACACTGTGGGGCACAATGTCTCCTCTGTCTCCTGGAGAAAATAGCTCCTGACAGGAATCAGTTTTCACTCAGCTGCCTTGCATCACCCTTTCTATGAGGCCCGGACAGCGGGTTGCAGTCTAGATATGTCTATTGTCAGCAAAGGCTGAAAACAGAATTTTGATACTGCCTTTCAGAAAAAGAATCAGTTTTTTTATATCATTCTGAAACTGAGCGAACTGTAGCAAGATTTGGAGAGTAGTGGTTTTGTATTTAGACTAGCAATGTGAAAATCAAGCAATGCCTTATTCAGAGCCCAAAAAGCAAACAATGCATTTTACATGACCTTGGGCAGGTTATGTAACCTTCTGCTGTTTCTGCAATAATCTGACTTGCAGAAATAGGCAGAAAAATGCCACAGGATATGAAACTTGGATCTGCTACTGGGCTACCCAAATTAAGTAATTACAAAATAAAAAAATGCAGACTGGAATGTGCCTTTTATGCAAATAAATCTGAAAGAAATTAGAATCCTAAGAACTGAAGACCTAATGGAGCATTTTGGAAAATGTTTTCCTGAGGACTTTTGCATACCTCTTGCAAGGACTTTTCCTGTCACAATGTATTAGAAAACAGTCTTTTAAAGCCTCACAGAGTGCAATGATCACTACAACTTTCTCTACCTGAAAATGTAATGATCTTTTGAAAGACAACAGTCTGTTGCCAAGGAACTAAATGTGATGTGAGCAGCTGTGCATTATACCCAAGTCTGCTGATGGCACAACAGGCAGATTGTCTGTAAAAAAGATTAGTGCAATCTAGTAATAACAAAGACTAAGAGGAGAAAGTTCAAGAAGCAGATCACGGATGAGATGTATGGCAATAATGAAAATCATATTACATAGGATGTACTATAAGCTCTATATCTGTGATGGACATTATGATATATGGACACCTGTGTATGTGATAAATGTATTTAAACCATCATTGAAGGCATAGTGGTGGCCTCTTCAGTGTCTTACTGGTTTAACTGATTGAATCTAATAGCAAGGTAAGTATTACTTGGTGGTACACAAGCAGTACATATCCTCACGTAAGGTATATAAATACTCAGAGCTCAGGTACCCTCTCACCTACGCACTGTATAGAGCAATAGTTAGTGTCAAGGATCCCTCCAGTCAACTCTTTCAATGTGTTCAGCAATATTTGTTTTCTAGCAAATCCCCCTTACTAACCATTATTGCAATGTTCTCTGGCCAAAGAAACCTTCCCTCATATCCAACATCATTGTTAACATGATTATTCTTCAGAAAAAAAACCCTCCATCAGTTCATAGTGCTGAATGACTTTCTTCTTGTCCACAAAAATCCTCCTGTCCTGTGCACACGACACAGGTCTTATTATTAAGGAGGACATTCTGTTCCTTGTATAGTATTGACACCATTCTGCAGAAGTATGCTGGAATTTTAGGCCTAAACACGATCTACCAGAACAGTCCTTGTATAGAAGCTAATTGTTTTTACATATTCCTTTTTTAATAATGTTGTCTCATATTTTTTGGATGACATTTTAATTATTTGGGAAGGAGAACTAGCATCAGTCTCTGTGTTTATAGACTATTTATGTGCGACCACCTCTTTTTTAAAATTAATTTATAGAACACGTAAACATCAGATAGATGACCTTGACATTTGCATATATGTATTTATTTATTTATTTATTTGACATTTGTTGACTGGGTTAGTCCAACTGAGCCAAAGCCCTTTTTCAGTGGAGGGCCCAGGAGAAAAGCTCCACATGTAAGTATAGACAAGTACAATGTGAACAGCTCCACTAGTAATATACACATGCATAATATGAACAGTATAACATGAATGCTCAAAGTTATAGAAAAATCAAATATAATACATGGTGACATCTCAACGTATTTACAATCAACATTATAAATGCTCCCCAGTACAATAATTATCGAGAGCGAGACCCAGGTTCAATTAATAGCTGCTATGCTAGCAGACCATTAAAATAGTAAAGGCTATTACACAGTAAGGGGAGTACATAGGAGAAGGAAAATGGTTAGGAGAGAAAGAGTTGAATGGAGGGGGAAGTAGGTCAAGTAGGGAGGTTACAGTGACAGATCCAGGTTTTTGGGAGCTGTTTTAAACTGATGATGATTGATGTCGTGAATGTCCAGTGGAAGTTATTCCAAAATTGGGCCAGAGAGTAGCTATACAGGCTTTGACCTATTTTAGATTTAGGCTTGTAGATGGAGAGAAGGTTTTGTTCAGTACTACGGAGAGATCTTGATGGTGAGTAGGAGAAGATGAATGAAGATATGCTGGGACCGAAGGAAGGAAGATACAGAAAAGAATGTATCATTTGAAGCTGAGAGAGGAGTAGGCAGTGAGGAAGCTCTAGCCAGTTTAACTTTTTAAGAGTTAGGCAGTGGTGCGAGTAGTAATGGTGGTCTGCATCGAATTTAGCCACTTTGTTGAAGGTGGATTCTAGCTTTGATAGGAGTGTAGCTTGAAGGTTGGTGAGGATTTGTGAGCCATAGAGTAGGCTGGGGAGAAGGTAAGCATGGGATAGGGCAATTTTGGCTTTATTGGATAAGAATTTCTTGTTCCTGTAAAGGAGTCCTAGTTTTTGGTGGGTTTTCTTAATATGGTTGAGAATGTGCAGG
The DNA here is from genome assembly GCF_019279795.1 of Protopterus annectens. NCBI lineage: Eukaryota > Metazoa > Chordata > Ceratodontiformes > Protopteridae > Protopterus > Protopterus annectens. The sequence continues at coordinate 1,513,160,173 of NC_056729.1, read as the reverse complement.
TCAAACTTCAGTTGGTCATCAGTAATGACTCCCAGTAGTTTGGCCTGTGATTCCACCTTGATAGGAATGTTATTGAGGGATGTGATTGAGAAGGAGGATTTAAGATTACTCATATTTTTAGGGCTGAATAGCAGGAGTTTTGTTTTTTTTGGATTTAGTATTATCTGGTTTATGGTGAGCTAGCTCTCAATAGATAGGAAGGATGCCTGGGTAGTAGACTGTAGGTTAGTGAGGCTATCTGTTATGGTAATAACAGTGGAGTCATCTGCATATTGAATGAGTGATGACTGTGGGCAAGATTTGTACAGCTGGTTGGTGAAGATATTAAATAATAGTGGGCCAAGGATAGATCCTTGAGGGACGCCCATCTTAACTGGAAGTGCAGAAGAGATTGCAAAAAGCCATTTAACAGCCGAGTCTATCGTTAAGGTAGTTAGTAAACCAGGAAATTGTGGAGGTGGACAGGTTCAGTTCTGAGAGTTTGTGTAAGAGGAGAGGGTGGGAGGCTATGTCAAAAGCCTTGGAGAGAGATCGAGAAACAGTCAAGAGACCAGTTTGTTTTGATCTCTAGCTAGTGACATGGTGTTAGTGAAGGAAATTAGGGCAGTGGAGGTGCTATGTTTAGGGCGAAACCCATGTTGAGCAGGGGTTAGTAGGTTCTCTTGTGAGAGGTATTAAAGGAGTTGTTTGTGTACACATTTCTCAAGACGTTTGGACAGAGGGGATAGAATAGCAAGCAGTCTAAAATTGGAAAGTTCAGAGGAGTTACTTCTTTTATGGATGGGTAAGGTGTAGAATTGTTTCCAGATTGCTGGCACTTTGGCCTCAATAATGGACCAGTTAATGAGTATAGAGATGGGGAGGACTAAAGAGGTCACTGCTTTCTGGAGAAAGAATGAAGGAAGGTTGCCCATGGAGGGAGAGCAAGGTTTAAGTTTTAGAAGTAGGGATTTTATATAGTTTGTGGAGACAGTTTTGAGAGAAAAGGGAAGAGAGAGGTTAATGGAAGAAGGAGGGCTGTTGGGGGGTATTGTTTGAGCAGGGGGTGATTTGGGTAGTTAATTTGCTGATAGTTTCAATGGTGAGTTAGAGGGACAAGGTTGGGGGGAATATGAGTTGCCTGGATGTAGAATTTGATTGATAGTGTGCCAGAAATTCTTGGGATTGTCCACATTTGTGGTAGGAGGGTTATTATAGAAGTTCCTCTTGGCATTGTAGATGAATTTCCTGGTAAGGGTGCAAAGTTCTTTGTACTGTGTGAGGTGGGAAAGAAGTTTGGTTTTGGACCAGAGCTTCCAAGCTTTGGCCCTCTTTAGCATTACGGAGTGGATGGTGTGGGTTAGCCAGGGAGATATTATTCATTTAACCCTAACTGTGTATAAAGGGGCTAGAGAGTGTAGTATGTTTAGGAATATAGAGTTAAAATTGGCTACTGCTTCATCAGGGGGTAGCTGCCTAAGGAAAGACCAGTTGATAGCTGACATGTGGCTGTTTTAATGTGTTTGAATCAAAGTTTGTTAATTTGTGGCAATAATCGTTATGGTAGGTGGAATGTTATATATTTATTACTGATGTTTTGGATATGTATATATGAAACATATTTATCTTATTTTTATTTATTTATTTTTTTATATTCATTGTTATTACGTTTCAAATTTGAAAGCTTGTATGTTTAGTTAATGAGTATTTAGCTTTTGTTTTGTTTTTGTTTTACTTTGTCACTGTATTACATGAGCTTACTACTTTAAGGTTTTATTCCCTTTTTTGATTAATTGTTGCAATTATTCAATTAAATGATTTTGAGCTTCAGTATTTAGATGTGGAGATTTGGTAGTTGTAGTAAGATCTGATGAAACGTGCTAGGTTTGCACGAGAAAGCGCTCATTATTTTAAATAAAGACCGGCTTTTTACTGTTTCATGGTGGTCGTGTTCAGTTTTATATCCATTCAGTTTTATATCCATTAATTTGTGGCAAGCTAAGAACTCATGTGGTCTGCTGTAATGTGGGGTGAATCTAAGGACTTTGGTTGGGAGATTAGTATCCAATCAAAGAGAGAGTTATGATTGGTCGATCTTGTACACTAAGTGGGGGTAGTTATTAGTTGGGAGAAACCATGTAGATTAATACTGGAGGTGGGAGAATCTGATGAGAGGGATAGCCAGTTTATGTTGACATCACCCATGAGTATTGTTTCATTTGGTAGGTGTTGGGTGAGACAGGAGAGAATATTTTTTAGTGTTGTAATATTATCACCAAGGGGGATTAAATTGCCACAATGTTAATTGAGGTATGAGCATTAAGTTTACACTTTGCGACTAGTAGCTCAACTGGAGAGTCGGGGGTAGGCAAGGAGAGTTAGAGGGGTAACAATAAGGTGGATGGAGTATAAGATAGCAACCCCACTGCCTTTTTTCTGACTTCTATCTAGTCATAGGATGTTGTAACCTGGGGGAAGAAAATCTCTGTCAGGAATATGGGGTTTTAACCAGGTTTTACAGAGGGTTAGGGTGTCAGGAGAGTGATGGGATAACCAGGCATGGAATTCAGTTGATTTGTTGACTATGATTCTTATGTTCATGGAGTACAGAGATAGGTGTGTTTTGAGGATGATAGGATGAGGAGCAGTGAGCAGTGTAGGAGAAGGGTTGGAAGAGGAGGGGAGATGAGGTCCAGGGATGGGATGGATGTCTCCAGACAAAAGCAGGGCAGTGAGAGAGGGGTGAAATGTGTGAGATGGGAGGAGAGGGGGATAGTGTTTCATCTTGCCTCTGGGAGAGGTTGAGTAGCTGTGGGGGAGTTTGATTTTAGGGAGGTAAGGAGTTGTAGATGAGGTGGGTGAGGAAGTTGCAAATGTGTGAGTGAGCTAAGGAAAAATAAGTGGAAAGGTGGAGGTTGGTGACTGGTGGTAATGTTGCAGTTGAGTATTGTAGAATGTAAGGTTATATAAAAGAGCTAAGGTGGAGGTAGATATGAGTGATAGCAGCAAGATGTGAATAAACATGATGTGGTCTTATCTCAATTGAAGTAGAGGTGTGACTAGTTATAGGGATGAGTGTATTGATTGGTAGGAAGGAGCTGAATAGAGAAAAGGAGGGAGAAAGATTTGAAATCTAAATATTTAAATAGTAAAGTGGATATGGAATAGTATAACGTGAGTTAGTGGAGGCTGGGAGGAGAGTGAATGTCTGGTAAGAGAAGGTAATTGGAGGGAGAGGAGGTTTGGGGGAGGGGTTAAGGGGGTAACAAGGGGGATGGATAAAGGAAGTGATGTCAGGGGTGGGTGAGAACAGGGGTAGAGTAGAGGAATGGAGTGGGGCTGAACCACGATGTGGACCTTGTCAGCATGCCAGAGTAAATCAGTGGACGTGAGTGTAATTAAAAGATTACTTGTAATCTGGTCAGAGTAAAAGAGACAAGTGTAAATGTTAAAACAGGATGCAGAAGAGCAGGGAGTCTAACAGGAGTGTATAGCCATAGTGGAGACAGGGGCAAAGTAATTGCAAGCTAGCTTACACCAGCAGACAGGGAGGAAAAGATGAAGAGCTGAGGAAGAGGAAGAGGAGGGGGGCCTAGTAGTGTGCAAAACACGTGGTCAGTAGGCTACAAAATGTATAACTAGAACATAGGAAGACCTACACTACTCATTTTTGAGTCTGTGCATCCATAAGTTAATCAATCAGTTTCAGGTGGAAGTAGCGGGTTCCAAGGGAGCACTTCTCTCGAGAGGGAAGTTTCAATGGAGTGGCAGTGGGATTACAAGCTAAAAAAATAAGAGAAATGAATAATCAAGGTTAGGGCATACAGGTGAGGAGGGGGTAAGGAGAGATAGGGCTATTATGCACAGATTCTGAAAGAGTAGTCTAAAGTACGGTTATATGTAAGAATGATGATGAAGGAAATGGGGTTTTGTCTATTGTTTTTCGTAAGAAGACTTTCTCAAATTTATTTTTAGATTTTAGTAGTAGCCATCCTTTATTTCAGAAAAAAAGTATAGTAAAATGGCAAAATGCTTTGCTTGCCAGGTTGATCACTATGAATGCTTTATTTTTGGTTGAAACGGACAAGTTAATTCATGTGTTTAAAGAAAGAGGTTATCCATCTGCACTTTTACAAAAGATTAGTAACAAAATAAAAAGTAAAATATCTAGTAGGTTTTCCCTCATTTTAAGGTTTGATGATGCTCCAAATGATTTTGAAATACCCATCAGGGCCAGTGGCAACAAAGCGTACGCTATGATACTGCCTTTTAACCATGATGCTGTGTACATTAATATAACTTTAAGAATGGCATGGAATTTGGCTATTTCACTTGATGTTAAGGTTAAATTAAGTCATTCCCCACAGACCATATACAGTAGAGGGATGGCTAGAGAGCAGCTTAGAGCCTAATATGGTCAAGTCTATGATGGCAAAATATGGTGTGTGTAAGTCTTGTAAATATATAAATAATGGGCCATATGTGACCATTATTAATTGAAATCGTACTATTGGTTGTCCTGGGAAATGCAATTACAAGACTAAAATGGTGATTTACCTGGCCTCATGTATTTCACGCCAAGTGTTTTATATAGGGAAAATTACAAGAAGGTTAAAAGACCTTATAGGGGAACATGTTAATGCTGACATGCATGACATGCAGCTGTGTACTGTAACAAAAATGGAGACTAGAGAATATACAGTATAATTAAAATTGAAGCCTCAACTAGTAATTATGAATGTAAGCACTGGGAAAGCACTGTCATCATTTAAAAAAAAATCAGTAGAATTAATGCCAGAACAGGACGTTTTTAAAGATGTATACAGAGAAAAACGAGTAAGATTTTGCATGCTACTGAACAGAAGTGAAAATATTTCATACTGCAAAATCTCGTCTGTAGTTTGAGACAAGAACACAAATCAGATTGCTGGAAATAAATTCTTAAAATAACAATAAAGTATGGAATTTAACAAGACACAAGCAAATTATAATGTTTTGCCTGAAGATATCTTTTAAGGCATTAAAGCGAGAAACTGCTAATCACAGAGGTTTGTTCACATTGGTAACATATTTTGGCCACAATGGCTGGATCAAGTACCTCTGGCATTTGAATTTATAACTAAGAAATTCAAGACTTTTTTGAACAGCATGAAACATTACTTCAATGTGCATTTGAGGTATGGCAGAAGTATGCCCTAGGCATAATGAGCAACGGATGCGGTTCAAGTTTGCTTGATACAGTTGGTGCCTACAAGACTATTTTAAGTTTGTATGTGTGGGGATGGATAAATTATATAGTCATAATGTGTCTATATAAATATCACTGGCATTAATAAATGTTTTGCATACTTTGTAATGACGGGTAACCTGCTAGGAGTATGATTTGACAAGAGGAGTAGTAGAAACGTTGCATTTAATCTACAGAAGCTTCTAATCGTATGAGAAAATGAAGACAGAACGTTAAGGTGTAGCACTCACAGATGCCAAAAAACAATAGGGTATGAATGGCCATCCTCTCCCATCTGTGTGGGGGTCAGAGAGGTAATGATTGCTTCAGTTTAGAAGACTGAGGAGATTTAGTGATGTATGGATTGAATAATTGGCTATTTTTGATAGAAATGTGCAATAAAGTTGCTTTGGATACATCTCTTAAGAACATTAGGAGATGTGAATAAGGAAATGCAGCTGTCATCTAGGTTTGAAATGTGCTTAGATATTATGCATCACATTTTGGTGCCTGTCTGTTTGCATAATTTTGTAATAAGTAAAAGCCCTTTGCAGTTGATTGAGATGGGTATGTTGAGAAAGTATAAGAATTGTCTCATGCTGTGTGACTATTGTCTGTTACTGTTGTGTCTTTCGGCTTTTCCCGGTTAGGGGTCGCCACAATGGAACTCCGGTCCACTAATGATTGGCAGTTGATTTTTACGTGCTGAGTTGCCAGCCCTAACGCACAACCTTCAACGAAGGTACGCCCATTCACGCATGTCTCCATGCAGAAGACGCTCTAGCTGAGAGTCGAACCGGTCAGCGTCTTACTGTGAGGCGACAACGCTACCGCAGCACCACCACGACGGATGACTATTGTCTGTTACTCAAACAGCATAATACACTGTGTGAGAGATACATAATGTCCTTGGAGGCAAAAATCTCACTCACAGTAAACTCAGACACCAAAACAGTCAGCAGTACAATACAAACCACACCTCACCAAGGCCATTACAATACACATAATCCATCATATGCTGTGGTTCTAAAAATTAACTTGCCTAAACCTCAAAGTCCTCCATAACACAACACAGGCGCAAGGCACACTCAGCAATTTAAGCCTACTGCCTCTCATAGTACAAGGAGTTCCAAACTTATGTATGCTGCGCCCTTAAGGCAGGCAGCAACCCAACCAAACATATTATAGGTGACTCCATTGTAAGGTATACAAATGTACGTCTTACCAGGCTGAGCCAGGAAAAAGTGACAGTTAGTTGCTTGTGTATTGTCTGGCTCCATTAGATCAGGTATGCACTCAAGTGCTTGAACAAGTACCAGTATGACATTGTCATAGTTCATTTTGGTGTCAACTACTTGAGGTGTACCTCCTTGGAGTATATGAAGAGAGATATGATGGAGCTGTCAGACTGTGTGTCCAAGGCAGGTATGAGACTAGTGCTGATTAGCATTCTAGTACCTTCTTCAAGGATGATGCCATGATATTAGCCAAAAAAAAAAAATAATTGAAATAATTGGCTTAGTTTTAGGTGTCATTTGAAGTAGATTCAATATCTGTCAGCCTAGGAGGATATGATTGACAGACCATGATGTTTCTCCAGCAATGGCCTGCATATGTCCCCACTGGGGTTTCAATTATTGGGAAAGGCATTGTCCCCCTGCATAGTGCCTTTTTAGGCAATACCAGCCTGATAACTCTCCCAACATAATACAACAAGCAAAGGAAATTATGGCAGCATTACTGATCAATGCTACAGACTTAAACAAGAGAGTCCACTCTCTACAAGCCCTCCTCATACTGGAGAACATGGACGTCCATGTAGTGACTGAGACATGGTTTAAAATGGCTGAGAGCACTCCAGTGGTGCAGGGCTATAATGCTTTCCATACATTAGACCAACTACAGCACAGTAGGGGGAAAAAGATGGAGGTGTCTCAGTCTTCATGCAAAACAGACTTACATCAATGCTGGTAAAGCAGCATGGTGCACTACAGCTACAGTCTGCTAAGAGGTGACCTGTGTCTGGCATACAAGGAATTCTCTGACTCAAAACTGATGGATTTATGTCACATCAGAAAGTCAAATGGCATAAAAAATACTTGCTCTAGGGATCTAACCCTCTTCTGTAACATCAGTAGAAAGCTTTTGAAAGACAATTATATTTCTCAGGGGATACCACTACTCTCAAACAGACTCTCCATCCACATAAAACAAAACTCATTTTTGTCCATATTCAACCACAATTTGAATCTGCGAATGAGAAAGATAAAATTTACAACAGGATTGCACTGTGCTACTAATAGACAGAGGCAGCTCATGAATGCGTCATCCCAATACATTGGTCTGCTCAAATCATTTATGTCATGATCTCAATTATTCTTATTAGGAGCAATATATAATTACTGACCATGGAATGAATAAAGTCAGTCTGTATACAAGTGAGTTAGGTTAATTTGAGCATTAAAAGGGAAACTGGCTAGGCTTAAAATGTCCCTCAAGAGCAGCTAGCCTAGTACTTTCCTATGAACCTGTGAAGCTAATTACACTGAAAGAAATGATAATATCTTGGCTTGTTTGGCTTCTGGGAAGCTAGAAAAGTTAAAACAGACCAGGCAGGCAGATGAAGAATTTTCTGGCTGGGGTGTATCAAACAACCCCTGTCCTGTGTAAGTATATCCATCCTGTGTGGAAGGTTGTGGTAATTACATTTAATGATTTTCAGGATAAGATAGAGGCATTATTACCTGGGCAAAAAGGGAGTCACTACAATTATCATTGGAGAGTTCTTATGTATCTTTAGAATCAACCTGGATATCACTGGAAAGGGTGGAAGAGCATACAGAAAATAGGAGTGAGAAAGTGTCTGCCTTCCAGGCCTGCTTGCAAGGAATCCTGGAGTCAAATTTATTTAAAAGTTATCTGCAATAATGTTTTGCTCTGACAGAATGTGTGAAAGCTGGAGGGCCATTATGAGATGAGTTGCTACATCACTGTAGTGATATGATTACTTGCAGAGGTACTGGTAGCCATAGACGATTAAGGACTTCTAAAGCATTTATTATAGCCATCATCTCCTTGACTTGCATGTCCTTGGTGCACAGACTCTTAACTTTCACCCTGTCAGATACAGTTCTCCAAGCAAAGTCTAAGGCTTTGTTGTGATAGACGAAGAAGGGGAAGGAAGTCAGTAGTCAAGAGCTGGATTAAGAGGTAGCTGGTCCATCCACAAAATCAGCTCCCGCCGTACAAATCCCAGCAGCAGCAGAACCCGAAAAGACAGAAGGTGTTAATGCTGGGACCAAACTGCTCTGAGGCACCACTGAGTTTTCCTCATGTGTAGTTTAACAAATTACAAGGTCTAAAAAACTTCATGAGAATCCATGGCTTGGCTTCTACATATCTTTCAGGTTCAGTAGCCTAGTAGGAAACTATGAAAATATAAAACTATGAAGCAAGTTTAATCATGACAATTGTGGAGGCCATGAAACACAGACTCCTGAGAAGTTTTAACCTCCAAAGAAAGACAGTTAACTGCTAACTTCATGTTCTCAAAAGAAGCCAGTGAAATATTAACATATGAGCCTGGCAGTTTAAAATTCTGAAAGTTAAGGTAGCAGAAGGGTAATCTTTTTTCACAAATGTCTCTAAAAACTTTCCCAGTCTTGTCAGAAGGAATAAGGTTAGCAATCATAATATTTTGGGTAGCAGAAGGCTTTTATAAGAAAATAACTGCAAATTCAGATTTGGGATTAGAAAATAGATATTTAATATGTCTTAGGTGCTGTGTATAACCTATCAGACTTTTAAGTGTAGGAACCTGACTATCAGAAATATTGTAGGCTGTCAAAAAAATCTGTAAAAATCTGTTTTCCATTGCTTTGTGCTGTTAGCATGTAGATGTTCAGTGTTGATATTACAGCTGCAATGTTTTGCATCTCATCTAAGAGAGACATGACATTTAATAGTAGATCCATAAGGTTACATGTCTGTTACAAAATAGAATACTGATCCTCTACATATAGCCACTAAAGTAACATAGTAGTAATGAAGACTTTTAATCTAATGCTGGTAAAATAGGGGAAACAGCTGTAGGCTGAGGAAAATCCACTTATAACAAGTCAAAGTACCTTTGCTGGCAGGCTGTGATTTCATTACGTTATCACTGCAATAGTTCCTTCATTTTCAGAAAAAAAGATCACTCTTCTGGAGGGAAAACCAAAAAACCCTTTCTTCTTAATCTGTATTTTCAGCTGGAGGAGAATTTACTGAAGAAATGGAAAGGGGTAGTCGGTGTTTATCATGGACTTGCTCAGCGAATTACATCCATCTTACCAAGGACAGTTGAGGCAACTCAGGAATAACATGGCTAGGCTTGTAAGGGCTCTAGGGCCGCTAGCCTTGTAACCTCCTATGAACCTATGAAAACATTCCCTTTCCATATTCCCTACTCTTCTGGGAATCAGTGTCAAGAAGACAGGGAAATCCTTTAGAACTCAGTGAAGAAACAGAATTTAAAAATCAAAGATTTGGAATAAACTTTTAGCAAAGCCCAGGAAGTCTTCTCTGTTCATACTGAGAAAAACAGTTCTTACTCTTAAATATGTGTAATCTGTCTCAGGACCCTTCAATTAATGTAAATGGCACTCAAGAAGAAAAAACATATCAATTACAATATTGGCCTTTATCATTATACTCATATTCCAATCTCAGTTACATTAATCTAACCATCCAGCATGACATGCCTTCATCAAACATTTCACCTAGTCTACTTATCAGCAAAGCCAAAAGAGACCTAAGTCACATGTACGTGTTTTTCTTGCTCTACATATTGGGAAGAGCACAAACACTGAGGCAAATGCTTATCTTCCATATCGTCTTCCTTTTTGATGTTACAGTTAAAGTAAATTTGCGACAACAGGCATTTGCAACTCGTCATTCACTTCTTCGCTAAAACAGCATAGTTCCATCACCATCACACAAAGCTCTGTGTTACCCTTACAAGTAACAGTAAAAGATAACCCCTGCATGTAAGGCAATTGCATGGCTTGAACTCCAACTTGAAATACAGCAAAATAAGCCAGCAAACTGTGACGCTGAACAAAATCAATATTTTAATATGTCAACAAAAGAAAAAAGGAAAAAACAGTCCAGTTTCAGCTGATATAGTTAGATAGCCTTCCTCAGTGTTAAAAAGTACAAACAACAAGTTCCTTTTATGCATGACATCAACCACAAAAAACAAACTGATTGGTCAAATTATAGATGCTCATTAAGGCCTGGTGGAAAAAGTCCACCCAATTTAATTATCCACTTCTTTTCTTTGGCATCAAGAATATTATGCCAACCTGCTTTGTTTAATCTGTTGTCCCCAATTTTATCTATTACCATGAATCTAAAAGCAGCTGTAGAATGTATTAAGGAGTGTTTGTATAATGCACTAGTGGGCTTCCTTATCCTTGTGTAACTAATATGTTCAGATATTCTTATTCTGAATGGTCTCGACGTCTGACCCACATAGAATGCTGAGCAACTGCATGTAGCCAAATAAATTACCCAATAACTACTGCAGTTAGCAAAAAATGTGACATCAGAAACATTTCCAGAATTTTGACTTTTAAATTGTTTAGACTTCATAATTCCATTGCAATGACTAAAGTGACCACAGGGAGAACTCCCAACAAGAGTATCCCAGAATAAATTTGTTTGTATACAAGTATGATTCAAACTTCTAGGTCCTCGTTTATAATTACTTAAATGGGAACCCAAATTTCTGCCTCTACGAAAAGAAAATTGCCATTTTCTTGAAGAAACTGAGATAAGTTATTATCGGTCAACAAGATGTTCCAGTGCCTTTGTACACTATTCATAAGTGTGTCCATATTCCTTCCATATATGGTGACCAGCCTGATATCAGAGTTGTTAGTTACTTGTTTTTCTTTATATTGCAAAATATCACCTCTGTTTAATGTGGTAGCCCAATTACTGGCAGTCAGAACATGTCCCATTTTGTAGCCCCTGTCATGAAATCTCTTGGTTAGGTCGTTCCTAAAATGTTCATAAGTGGATTCCTGCGAGCAGATGCGTCTCATTCTTATGAATTGTGACTTTGGGATGTTCCTAGCTATATGAGGTGGATGAAAGCTGGATGCATGGAGGAGGGAATTGTACTGTGGATATTTGCAAAATACCTCAGTTTGTAAAGTATGATCGGTATTTCTGGTGATTAGAACATCAAGATATGTAATTTTTCCAAATTGTAATTCACCATAAATTGTAGGCCCCATTTATTTTCATTAAGATAGCCGACAAATTCCAACAAATAATCCACATCCGATCTCCATACCATCCAGCAATCATTCAAGAGCCTCCTCCAAATGTTCATTTCCACCAGGTAAATGTTATGTGCATTATCATAAATCAAATGTTCTTCAACATAAGCCATGAAAAGGTCTGCATCATCGCTGTTCCTTTAATTTGCCAGTAACATTGTTCCTGGTAGAAAAATACATTTTTGGTAAGGACGTGTTCAGTGAGGCATATCAAGGAGGGGTTGAAACCAGATTGATAGAGATCCGACTTGTATAGCCAGTATTCAATGACTTCCAAACCGACTTCATGTGGTATATTGGTGTAGAGTGACATCTAGTGTACATAATAACCACCCCTGTTCCAACTGGGTTTCGGAAATGATCTGAAGAAATTCAGTAGTGTCTTTGATTCTTGAGCAGACCCATTTTAGTAGTTTCTGCAGAAATTTGGTGAGGAATTGTGACAGGGGCTCAGTAAGTGAACCCCTGCCCAATACAATCGGTCTGCCTGGTGGGTTTCTAGGGTCCTTGTGAATCTTAGGTAAAAAATAAATATATTGATTCATAGGGTCCGCCACTTTAAAACGATACATAGTTGTGTCAGAGATAATTCCCTCCTTCCTAGCAGATAGTAAAAAATCATCAATTTATTTTTTTAAATCTGAATGTTGGATCCAAAGGCATCTTCACATAATGTCACCCATCACTGAGTTGCTTTTGTGCCTCAGTATCATATTGAGCCCATTTCATGACCACAACAGCCCCACCTTTATCAGCCGAGAGAATAACCAGATCCTTGTTATTCCCTAAATCATGTAGGGCCTCCAGTTCAATCTTTGAGAGATTGTTAGCCTTATAACTCAACTCCCTAGAATAGAAATGCAAATCTTTCAGTACACTTGTTTAAAATAATTGAACATTGTGGTGCATGGGTGGTACAAATTTGGACTTACAATAAGTGAAAACTCTATCAGTCACAATCAGTAGATCCTTGAAAGTGTAGTTTTAAATTCAAAAGTCTACAAAATGCTAATACATCTTGAGCTAAATGATTCTCAGAAATAAAAAAACAGGAATAAAGTTTAAGCCTTTATTGAGTAGACTTACTTGTGTCTGTGACAAGGTGTCATTAGAAATATTTAAAACATTGTTACATACATTTATTTCTGAATCAGCAGTTTCAACAGCCCTTCCATGTTGTCTATTTTTTGAATGTTTTCTCCCGGCTGTTTTGTAGTGGGGCCTAAAGGGGCTGTTGTGTTGCTTCTTTTTGGGGTAGGTGAGTCTAAAACCTGCTGTATGTCCAAATCCGTGGCTGATGAGGTGTCATCCATTGATGTCTCAATGCCAGCCGGACATTTTTTAGGAATGGATCTGGGGCATTTCCTTTTGGTCAACCTGGTGTTCCCCTCCTCAAACCTTACATGTTTATTGTAACTGAATGGGTTTCCCCGTTCATAATAAGTTTTGTCCCACTGGAATTTGCGGACTTTCCTCTCATGTAACTGTTGTTCTAAAGGGAGGAGGTCTTTGCTTAGTTTGCTAAGACCCGCATTATAAAAAGGTTATCCCTCGAAGATATTTGTTTCCTCACATACGTTAGTGACATCCACAATGTCCCTATCTATAATTCTATCATGGTGATTGGCTAATGCTTCCACAAAAGCCATAGATGTTTGTTGCTGTATAATAGCGCACTGCTTAGCCAGTTCTGCATCTATCTCATTGACAAGTGGTTGCGTCCTTACTCTCAGCCCTCTTGGTGAGATGCCTTTGGCCAAATACAATTTGAACTGCCTAGAATGCCAAACACTGGATCTCAAGGATCTCATATTTTTATTCAGTCTTAGAAATAAAACCTCACAGGCATTCTTTGGTCCTTCAGCAGTGGTCTTAATATCCCCTTGGTTGTTAATACCTGCACCAAACACCCCCAGATCTTCCCTATCAGCAGATAGTCCTGTTAATATTTTGGTTAAATCCATACTCAGTGGGTACACAATCGGATATAGCAAAATAAATGTGGCTAAGCATCCACACTAAACCATATAAACTTCAAATATAGCCGGTTGGCGGAGAAAGAACAACTGAACTGTACCTTGACAATAAACCCTTTTTTATTAATTAAATTGTTGTTGACTAGTATACTAACATGCCAGTTTGCAAAAGTCTATATGTAGTGGTAGAAAACTTCTTTATAACATTCCATTCACACATAAATCCTTAATCCTTTAGTCAAATATGGACCATAATAGCCCTTGCCAAATTAATGTGTATTGTTTGAATATTTTTTTGGCAAGGGTTATTATGGTCCATATAAGGATTTATGTGTGAATGGAATGTTATAAAGAAGTTTTCTACCACTACATATAGACTTTTGCAAACTGGCATCCATTTACAACCAGTAATGATATAAGCCGCTTCGTTATTGTCCACATTTATATAATATTATGTTTATCAAATAGGTGAACCATAATAGCCCATGCCAATACATCCCAAACACTGTTATTTTATACTTTAAGTGATACAATATCCACGATAATGTACCAAGAGCCCATCTGTTTTTTATAGGAATGGGCCACCAAATTTGATGCTGAATGCTCATATCAATTAGGCAATGCTACGTCCACCTCTATTTGTGGCATTAACAACCACCATATAATACTTTGAACAGCTTGATCTGTTGGTATACAGTCAAACACAGGAACATATGTCATGCATCCACCCCCCCCCCCCAAAATCGTAATCCAAAGAGTGTATCTAGTGACTAATTCAATAAATCACAAAATCAGGACTAACAAATTTCGGATATTTATAGTTTTAGGGCCCCCCCAAAATTCTGTTTGTATCTAGATCTTATTCCTGAACAGAAGAACAAAAATTATATGTTTGCAAACAACCTAAACAGCTATAAGCATGAACCAGACCGTGCCCCTTCATCATTCAAGATGTAAACAAGTCTATCATTCAATATATATGTAGATAGTTATAGGCATTCACTTCACAAAATGTTTTATAGATAAACAACTAATAACAAGGTCTTGTGAATGCATGTAGAAAAAACATCCTAATAGGTCACCTAAAAGCCATATAAAGTAGATTAAGTTATAACCTTAATATACATATCACGCCCCAATGATAATGGCTGTTAAACATGGCTATACCCAATCTGTCAGCAAAAATCTGTAAAATGCAGGCAAAAAGCCCTCAAAATTATCTATGGTGACCAAGTAGTTGGTGGTCATGTATAAACCAAATTTGTACATCAAAATGAGTTTGTTTGTGTCGGAAAAAAATGTCGCCAGCTCCCAACAGCCTAAAAATTCTTAGTCGTATTTCGCAATGGACACTCGGTCAAAATGTTAAGAAATAGTCCCAATAGAACCCACAAACAAATTGGTAAACCCTCCAAGGCAGAACACATGTATATAAATCCAAAACATAATGTTCGACAATCACGTGATCGCACTAAGTTTGTTTATACTGGCGTTCCCTATAAAATGGCGGTTATATACCACAACCTCAAATCTTTCCTACAGTCAAAAAAACACATAACATATAGGCACATTCCCCCACATGTCCCTGTAGTTGCCAAATGGTAAGTATAAATGTGGAACTCAGGATCAGGAGCCAATAAAAGTCAAATAGATCACAAAGAAGTACCAACCAAGTCCCTACGACATATGGCACCTTCTTCCAGACATCTGCAACAACTGGAAAGGCTGCAGAAATACCTCACTAAAAGAATCACAGGCCTAAAGCAGATGCCCTATGCTGACTGTTTAAAAAACTCCACCTATACTCTGTCGCATATCGTCTACTCTGAGGTGATCTTTGCTTAACATACAAGGCCATGTCAAACCCAGAGCTGTTGGACATGCTACCCTTAAAGAAATCACAATCCCTCACAGCCACATGCTCCAGGGATCTAAACCTCGTCATCACAATGAACAAAACATGCTGGAGGGGTAGGTTCCTGGCCCAGAGACTCCCAAGACTCTGGAATAGACTGCCCATACATGTCAAGCAGAGTGCTTCTTTGGCCCTCTTCAGAAGGAACCTTGATGATTGGATGGGAGATAGGAAATTCACCCCGGGGATCACGTCAGTCACCCTGCTAGACAGGGGTCCAGGGAAGTAAATACTTTGGGAAGAAATAGCCAGGGAATTGTTATGACTAGGCTTGTTTAGGCCCTAAGGCCGATAGCCTAGTACCAGCCTATGAACCTATGAACCTATCAATCAAGTCCCAATGGCGTAGGGCAACTTCTTCATATAGAACAATACTCTGTCTCCTAGATGATAAGGAATGGTCCCAAAAGCAAATCACCAATAAATGAGCCCAAAAGTGTTGTAAAAGATGTATATTAATCCAAAATACTGCCAAATATTCAACTTGAGCCCATATCTTGGAACTTAGTAATCCTATAGACCAGTAAATGGTGTCTGGAAGATCAGCCCTGTTTCACGAGTGTAGTTTAAGCCCTAATACCATTCCAAAATGAACCGTCTGTCATCAGCAGTATAAAATCCAATGAAGACAACCAGATAGTTCAAAAATAAATATGTCCCTTGAAAGGTTTAACTTAAAAGTGGATATATTCAAATGAACCCAATCAGGAAGATCAAGCCAGCAGGCTTGGGTATACAGCAGATCACAGACCCACAGCAGGGAAAAACTTGTGTAACAGTAAATGACAACCCCTGCATATTGCAATTGCATGGCTCGAGCTCCAACTTAAAATACAGCAAAATAAGCCAGCAAACTGTGATGCTGAACAAAATCAATATTTTAATACATGTCAGCAAAAGAAAAAAGGAAAAACCAGACCGGTTTCAGCTAATATGGTTACATAGTCTTCCTCAGTGTTAAAAAGTACAAACAACAAGTTCCTTTTATGCATGACATCAACCACAAAAAACAAACTGATTGGTTAAATTATAGATGCGCATTAAGACCTGGTGGAAAAAGTCCACCCAATTTAATTATCCACTTCTTTTCTTTGGCATCAAGAATATTATGCCAACCTGCTTTGTTTAATCTGTTGTCCCCAATTTTATCTATTACCATGAATCTAAAAGCAGCTGTAGAATGTATTAAGGAGTGTTACCTGGTAGAAATGGACATTTGGAGGAGGTTCTTGGATGATTGCTGGATGGTATGGAGATTGGATGTGAATTATTTGTTGGAATTTGTTGGCTATCTTAATGAAAATAAATGGGGCCTAAAATTCATGGTGAATTACAATTTGGAACAAATAACATATCTTGATGTTCTAATCACCGGAAGTACCAATCATACTTTACGAACTGAGGTATTTTGCAAATATCCACAGTACAATTCCCTTCTCCATGCATCCAGCTTTCATCCACCTCATATAGCTAGGAACATCCCAAAGTCACAATTCATAAGAATGAGACGCATCTGCTCGCAGGAATCCACTTATGAACATTTTAGGAAAGACCTAACCAAGAGATTTCGTGACAGGGGCTACAAAATGGGACATGTTCTGACTGCCAGTAATTGGGCTACCACATTAAATAGAGGCAATCTTTTGCAATATAAAGAAAAACAAGTAACTAACAACTCTGATATCAGGCTGGTCACCATATATGGAAGGAATATGGACACACTTATGAATAGTGTACAAAGGCACTGGAACATCTTGTTGGCCGATAATAACTTATCTCAGTTTCTTCAGGAGAAATGCCGGTTTTCTTTTCGTAGAGGCAGAAATTTGTTTTCCCATTTAAGTCATTATAAACGAGGACCTAGAAGTTTGAGTCATACTGGTATACAAACAACTTTATTGGGGGATACTCTTGTTGGGTGTTCTCCCTGTGGTCACTGTAGTCATTGCAATATTATCATGAAATCTAAACAATTTACACATCAAAATTCTGGAAATGTTTTTGATGTCACATTTTTTGCTAACTGCAGTAGTTATTGGGTAATTTATTTGGCTACATGCAGTTGCTCAGCATTCTATGTGGGTCAGACGTTGAGACCAATCAGAATAAGAATATCTGAACATATTAGTTACACAAGGATAAGGAAGCCCACTAGTGCGTTATACAAACACTCCTTAATACATTCTACAGCTGCTTTTAGATTCATGGTAATAGATAAAATTGGGGGTAACAGATTAAACAAAGCAGGTTGGCATAATATTCTTGATGCCAAAGAAAAGAAGTGGATAATTAAATTGGGTGGACTTTTTCCACCAGGTCTTAATGAGCATCTATAAGTTGACCAATCAGTTTTTTGTGGTTGATGTCATGCATAAAAGGAACTTGTTGTTTGTACTTTTTAACACTGAGGAAGGCTATGTAACCATATTAGCCGAAACCAATCTGTTTTTTCCTTTTTTTCTCTCGCCAACATATTAAAATATTGATTTTGTTCAGCGTCACAGTTTGCTGGCTTATTTTGGTGTATTACACTTACAAGGCCATCAGGACACCTCATGTCTGGGTTATATCCATCCATCTGGGACAGGATGATAACATTTTAAAATTCTATCTAGATTCCCTTATTTCCCCTCTTAATAATAATATTTATCTCATAAAATGTATCCATTTCTGTGCCACTAACATTATTACTGTTATTAATAATTATCATTTAATGCCACAATCAAATTCGAATAATAATGTAAATAGTCTTAATAAGATGGTTGAGTATCACACAGAATAAGCTGTAATACAGTGGTTTTGAAACCCCCAGAATGGCTTAGCCTCAACTCATAAATGCAAAGGAACAAAACAAAGCCAGTACACAATCAGGTGAATCTATAGGTATTTGTTATAATGCAAACAATAAGGCAAGAAATTAGGGCATAATCTTTACTGACAATCTGCCGTTTCACTACAGAATTTGGGCCTTGGTTGTAACATTTTGCAAAAATACCTTTAACATTCCTAGGCATGTGACTAGTCATTGCTATTTCTCCAGCATCCAGAAAACCTGCATATAAAGTTGTCAGTATGTTCAAGCATTGTCTTCTTGTAAAATTAATCTCTAATGGGGTTGTAAATTTCAAGCAATCTTGTGAAGAACAGCTTTAGAAACATTTGTTCACCTAGGTATTACTTAAGTGTTATAAAAGTCATGTAAAACCTAGAGTTATGACTTTTCCTTTTTATTTTTTCATATAAATATATGATATCTATTTTTTCACAAATACGCTCTCATTAAACCTTCAAAAATAACATAAAGTATCATGGGCAATTTATGTGAAATTGCTAAACAGAGAAAACCATTAAGCTTTAAAAAGAACTAAAGGTTGACCAAAGGGAGGACATTTTCTTTTAGTGCCTTTAAAAGCTGTCACATGAACTGGATTTCTGAGTTACTTGAATGTTGCAGCTTTTGGCAAAATTTCTGACATTTGCTGGTGAACTTTTTAGAGTTCACATAACTTACTCTATAGGCAAGGGCACAGTTTTAGTCGGATGATGGAAACTTTCCTGGAAATGGGTCTATAACGAAACTACTTCAGTGGTTAAGGATTTAAGCAACTTGCTTTTCATTAAAACTTCAGTTCTGCAACAAATGTACCTACCTACTTTACGTATATTTAAAAAAATATGTTTAAATATTCTACAGTAATAAAGCAATTATGAAACCCTGAGTAAGATTCCTGATATCGGCAGATGTTGTTTAAAGCAATCAAAGGCCTGCCATAATAAACAGTGTCATTCTTAATATTCTGTTAGCTGTTTTCAACTTTACTTCTCAGGTTAAAAATATTTGCTCAGAGTTACTGTTTTTTCTGCTGGGAAAGTCCAACAAGAGAGGCATATCTCAACTGTACAGTAAACTTTTATTACAAAAACAACTGGCCATATAATATAAGGATACAAAGATGCCGCATTTACTGAAAATTAAAGTTATGTACTTAACCATAGCAATGGATCTGCATTGGTAGTTTTAACGTTGTCATCTCTAGCGTTAAGACATAATCAGTTCCGCTAGTAAAATGTTCCCAGGCTACATTAGTCTCTCCTGTTATCCATAACCCTTGGTGCAAAAAAGTCTGTCTTCATATCTTAAAAGCCCAAAAATTAAAGCAAACATCCGGAAAACATAAAACAAAACCAAGACATACTTCAAACAGGACAGCATCAATAGGATCCAGACAGGGGTTGGGGGGGGGGTGATAACAGTGACAAGTTTTTAACTGCCAGTGTAGACTTATTATTACATTAAGAATGTAACTTTCACATTTGCCATTGGTATTTTCAAATGTGTCACCTGTAGGACAGAGCCCCAAGTTAATCTTCTTGGGTGGCAGAAATTTGGGGTTGACATAAAGAGGCGCAGGACTGGCATAAACAGGGGTGGGGATGGCATAAGACACAAGCTTTGATTCTGACCTATAGTTATTAGCTAAGTTTGTAATAGTGTATAGACCAATAGCTTGGTATTTACCTATAAACCTTTGAATCTGTAAGACAGAATTGCTTATTTTCATATCTTTGGGGTTGAGGTTAATATAGGGGTTAAGGCTTGGAATAATTGTTAAATTGTTCCCTTACAAACACAAGGTACAGGGTTTGATTCTCACCATTGGAAAGCACAGTTGGACCTTAAAAGTCCTCTGGGGTCACTAACCTAGCAATTACCTATGAACTTGTTGCCACAAAATTCAAAACTTTAAGGCAGTTTTGAAGGCTGACCTCGACAAAGAGTTGATATTCAGTTTGCAATGTCTTGCAAAGATATTCACTAATCCCATGTAGCAGGTGCACACATGTGATCCGCCAAAACATTTCTGAAAATGTTTTGAGGAGTAGCCATGGATCCTGTAGTACAAGCCTTGGTTACCTGAGGTAAGGACTTGAAACACCTTCAAGAATAAAATACAAAGCACTGGGAAAGCCAGGCATAAAGAGTAATCTGGATAATTTTGACTCAACTTCCTGGAAGAGAAGGAAACTAAAAAGCCATCCTGGGGAATTGGGTTCTTAGAGGGTCTACCAAAAGATAAGTTGAACTTCTTGTGAGCCCACCAAAAAAGCATGAGAGCTGATAATGTTATGGACATACATTTGTTAAACACAATGGGGATTGTGATTAAACAAAATGTCAATGTCCTGAACTGAAAATGGCTGGCCCCTTCAAGGACGTAAGGGAATCTCTGGGACTTCTTTGTAATTTTGATGTGGAGGTATGAATTCTGAAGGTATATAAACCCCATCCAGTCTCCTTATGAGAGACAAGGAAGGGCACCATGACCACTGAAAAGGGCTTTTTGACAATATACTGATTTAGGCCACTCAAACTGAATATGGACCTGAACTCCTAATTCTTACTGCTGACAAAAATAAGCTTGAGTAAAACCTACTCCCTTTCTGATGTCGTGGGACCACTTAGATGGCTTTTTTTTATCAAGCACACCAAATTCCTACAAATCCTACCAAATTCCTACAAATCCTAGACTACCATGCCCCTATTCACTCCATCAGAAACTGCACAAAAACTGTTCCATGGCTTACAAATGAAACTAGACAAAAAATCACATGAAGAAATAAGATTTGGGCCAAATGGAGAGCCACTAGAAATCCAGCACACCACCTAAAATTGAAACAGTTGAGAAACGCTACTAAAACATCTGTGCTTCATGACAAAAAAAACTTTTACTTTCAACTCCAACAGACCCACCAGCACAAACCACCAAAGTTCTGGTCAGGTATAAACAGACTCTTACACCCAGGTCGCACCAAAACACCAATCCCATCAGGTTCCACCTATGACAATCTTAAGCTTATTGCTGACGCCTTCAATACCTTCTTTACTGATACCATCCAATCCCTAGCCAATTCTTTACCCCCTGTTACCACAAGTCTGTCACCCTCTATAACTAACTTATCTCCCTCATTTCATTTACACCCTTTACCTACATCCCTCATTTGCACCCTCCTCCAAAAAACTTAAACCATGCACTGCTTCAGCAGACCTCCTTCCAGCTGAATATCTGCAGAAATCAGCAAAAGTCATAGCCTATCCCATTTCCATACTCATAAACAGGACTATTACTGAGGGAACAATCCCTTCCATTTGGAAAATCTCCCATATCATTCCCCTTCATAAGGGTGGTGACTCTACTGAACTCTCAAACTTTCACTCAAGAGCCCTACTCTCTCCACTAGCAAAAATAAATGAAAAATGCATCCACCAACAGTTACTCAACCACCTTCTCCAGAACAACTTACTTGCCAGCTGTCAGCATGGCTTTAGGCCATTCCACAACACAACTACTGCCCTCCTATCCTCTTCTGACTGCATCAACAAAAATCGTAATAACAACACCATATCTTCTGCACTCTTTATTGACCTCTCAAAAGCCTTCAATATGGTTAACCATCAGCTTATTTTGGATATTCTTAAATTCCTCTCACTTGATATACAGGCACTACACTGGTTTATGTCCTACCTAGAAAAAAGAAAACAAGCTGTGCTCTGGGGCAATGAACTTTCCACACACCTTCCTGTTATCCTTGGTGTTCCTCAGGGTTCTATTTTGGGCCCTCTCCTGTTCTCTATTTTTATTAACAATCTACATCTAAACATTCCTCAAGCAACCTGCATACAATATGCAGATGATTCAGCATTAATTTGCTCTGCTACTTCCTTACCAGAACTCCAGTCCCTTACCCAGAATGTATTCAATAAAGTTGAAAGCTGGTTCCTACATCGCTGCCTTCTCCTGAATGCCAAAAAACTAAATTATTGCTCTTCAATCCTACAATAAAGTCCTCACAAATTAACCTCACAGTGACATCTAATAATGGTACTGTTATAACTCCTGAACCTACCACCAAACTCTTAGGTGTAACAATAGACCATAACCTTACCTTCGACTCTCACATCAATACCACCATAAAATCAGTTAACAGAAAGCTAGGCACCCTTTACAGAATTAAACCTTACCTTACATCTACTGCTAGAACTACTATTGCCAACACCCATCTCATCTCTACCCTCTTCTATGTCTCTCCCATTTATACTAATCTCTCTAAAAGCAGCCTCAACAAACTGGCAGCCACTTATTAACAACATAGCCAGATTTGCCACCAACACCTCATATAGAACCCACCATTGTCATAATCTAAAACTACTAGGATGGCTTGAACTCCAAAATCAACTAATATTTCAGCAACTTATTATCACACACAAAATCCTTTATCATCTTAGTAATACTCCAATACTAACTAGTCGTATCACTCCCTAAAAAAATCTCACAAACCTTCGCTCAGCTAATAGATTACTTGTAACTAGACATACATCCAAAAACAAGGCTGGGGACACATTGTTCTCTAACGCTGTAGGGAAAACGTGGAATCTACTTCCCACCAAACTTTCATCTCTGTCTTCTACATTACTAATCAAAAAGCAACTTAAAGAATATCTTCAAACTCACTGGCTATGCCCTTGCACAAATCCTGACTAGAATCTCCCTCCCTCATATTTTATGTCTACCATTCTTATAACTGCCTTTTTATATACCTCTTATTAACCTCTGAGAATTTGTATTGTTCAGCTTACTAAAGTTACTACTTACTTTGCCTTTCCTTGAATCTGCTGCAGAGCTTAAATGTGCTTAGCAAGCTCTCTACTGTATAAACATGTCTCTCCCTTAGAGATATATGGAACTATAGCTTGTAAATACTTGTAAATTATATTAGTACGTCGCTGGTATTTGCTGTTCAGCCTACTAAAGTTACTACTAACATTGCCTTTCCTTGAATCTGCTGCAGAGCCTAAACTTACTTGCAAGCTCTCTACTGTATAAACACGTCTCTGTCTTACAAATACTTGGAACTATAGCATGTAAATAATTGAAAAGTATATTTAGTTCTACACTGTTACATAAAATCTTGTTTTTTTTGTCTAAATAAGTACTGCACCTCTTGTTACTTTTACTTATAGTGGAGCTTTTCTCCCCGGGTCTCTACTAAAAACGGACATGTTTGCAGCTAGAATAGCCCGGTCAACAAATGTAAAATAAATAAATAAATAAAAACAAATAAATCAATTTTAGAAACAAGTTCTGTGATTTTAGCTTTGCTGCAGCATTTTGATTGGGAAGCACATCAGGAAGGGAGTGAGACTAAAGATTGGGAAGAGACAAAAAGGGAATCCAATAGGCCCTGGATATGGCATTTCTTATCCTCTGTTGTGTGAGATGGCCTTCCATGCTGACTGAGCAGAGCAACTGGCAAATCCTCAGGCATTTAAGAACTATATTTCAAAAGAAGAGACATGTGACCCTTGATTGTTCTGCTGAGAACTGCATCCTCTGGGAGAACTCCTAGTGTGAAAATTACCACAACCCCTGCGGTACTTTCTAGAGCCTCAAACATTATCCTATGGGAGGAACTGCAACCAAAATTGATGAGAATTGTGACCTGACTAGGAAAACAAATACTGAGGATCCTAGAATTTTACTTCGGTATTAGAGAGCTTACTGCCCTCATTCTCCTGTCTTCAAATCCAGCCTTTAGAAACTCTCCAAAGAACAAGAACCCACTGAAGGTGGCATTCATAAACCAAGTTTTGGAGTTCTCAACAAAGTCTATAAGGTAGACCCAGATGTGATTGCAAACTGTAAGGCCTGCCACTCTGGCAGCGATATCCCCCCATGCTATGGCTGAAATGTATGGTCTGACTGACAACTGAATCAGATGTTTACAGCTAGGAAGGAAACTTTATCCTCATGTGCGAATCTGGAATTCCTCCAGTGCCTTATAAATTCACTTATCGAGTCTTTCTGGAATCTGTGCATGTGTATAAGATAGTTTAGCACCTTCAGAGAAAAGAATGGAGAGCAAAAACATCCACTTCCTCAGTCTGGCTAAGGAATGCAACTCCTTAAAGGGCTACTGATGTCTCAGTTGAAGTTAAGATCCCCCGATGTTAAACATTGAAATATTAAGTTCAGGGATAGAATATTTGGTCCAAAAGTCTAGAGATGTGAGGACAGCCTTGAAACATTGACAGTGGATATCAAGAATGGAATCAAACCCAAAGTGACCAGGTCAGAGTGGTTAATTATGGTGGCTCTGTCAATACTGGGGCAAATGAGATAAAAGGCATGAAGAGCAATGAAAACCAACAATGTCAGCAAAGAAGTTGATGGTTCGATCAATGGCCTTGATAGTACTGTAGAGCAAACATTGCCCACAGAAGGAGGTTCTGAGAAATTTGTCCAAAAAGGTGCTGTAGAAGTCCTGATGTTAGTGAGTGCAGACACCCAAGACCAAATCTTCTGTATTTTAAAAAAGGTCTGCTGCATTTTTTTATCATGCTGCTGGAGCAAGACAGACTTACTTTGTCCACCGCATGCTGGGAAAGAAGGTACTGGTGTTTAGATTTCCATTTCCATACCAATTTAATCTACATGTTCAGTCTGGAGGGAGAGGGGGCTTTGAGTGTGGCCTCACCAAAAACAGACTTGATATAATAGGAAATAGGAAATTCACCCTGGGGATCACATTTGTGGCTCTGCTCGACAGTGGCACAGGAAAATAATTTTCTTGGATGGCAAAAGCCAGGGTACCTTTTTGGCTGGGCTTGTATAGGCCCTAGGGCTGATAGCCTAGTACCTACCTATGAACCTATGAACCTATGATAGTAGAAGAGGCAGCAGAAATCAAGACGATATCATTACAATTCCTTTTACTAGATTCAGTAATCTTGATCTTCATAGCAACAAAAGGATCATTTTTTTTTCACAGGACAGATTCTTTTTGTGAATACTCTTTGGATATGGAAGGAGAAGCCCTGGGTTCAAAACTCAGAGAAGCTCTAAGTCCTGCCTGTTCTTTTCTACCTTAATAATGGAGGACTTGAATGAGGTAAGAAAGAAAAATGAAGTTGTCCTCAGACACAGCATGATTCCCAGGAATTACTTCAGGTACAATTGCCTGTTGGTAAGACCCCTCTTCAAATCATTGCCAGCTATAGGACCCCCCTCCATGAATCAGGACATCCACTCAGCCTACTTGAATCTACTTGAGTCAATCAAGATACAGCCGAACATCCTGGTTTTGAGTGACTTTAATTACCCATCTATTGAATGGGAAAATTATACATGTTCTAACTCACTTGCCCAAAGATTCCTGGATTTCATTAACGCAAATGCCCTGGATCAGATGGATGATACCCCCACAAGGGGCTCAAGTATCCTAGATCTGGTGTTCACCAACATGGGGGGCCATTACACCATGCCCAGTGTACTGCCCTCCCAGTGAGATCTGACCACAAATCAGTCTTGTTAGAAGTAACTTTAACACCAGACCCCTCCTTAGCAGCAACTAGACTAAAAAACTTCTCCAAAGCCAATTACAACCACTTACAAGATGACATAAATAGCTTCATAATCCCTCCCTCACAGATGGAATGGACACCTATGTTTGCTTATACACCAATGTTTTATATGAACATCTGTACAATTGTATTGACTCTGCCATACCTGATAGGACCAAAGTAAGATTTTCAAGGAAGAACAAACCTGCCTGGTGGACATCTGCCATTAACAGGCTATACAGTAAGAGAAAGAAATTGCTGTCCAAGAGTAAGAAGGAACAGACTTAAAACTGGAAACAAATCCAAATTAGATTCCACAACTAAGGACAACCATAAGGTGTTCTTTAGTTACATCCATAACCTCAAAGGAAAGTCTCATATTTGTGCTTAACTTGTAGTTAATGGTGCTACATATACAGAACCTGTGGATATAGCAAACCTGCTGACTGACAGGTTTGTGAAAATTTCACTCCCCATGTCCTCACTGCACATACTCCAAAGCATCCTCACCACCTGTCCACCACCTAGTATCTCTAAGAAGCAGGTTTTAATTGCCTTCTCCAAGGCCAAAAAAACAGCTTCTATAGGACCAGAAACATCCCAGGCTGTGTACTACACAGGTTAAAACAGGCATTAGCAACACCACTCGGTACTCTTTTCATTCACAACTTAAGCACTGGCTTCATCCTAAAGAAATGGAAAACAGCTACCGTCATCCCTTTGCACAAAGGGGGTGTATCCACGGGCCCCAGGAACTATAGGCCCATTAGCTTGACCAGCCTTATCTGTAAGGTCATGGAGCAAATCATCATGGACATTATCAGCAAAGATATAGGAAATCTCCAAACACCTAATCCTATCCAGTTTGGCTTGTCAAGGGGAGATCATGCCTGTTAAACATGGTGGACTTCTTCAAGACAGTCACCAAACCTGTAGATGAGGGTAAATCTGTGCATATGGCCTACCTTGACTTAGTGAAGACCCTTAAAACAATCTCCCTCTCAGGCATCATTGCTAAACTCACCCAGTTAAGTATCAGCCCATATATTGTCAGGTGAATTGGAAACTGGCCCACTGATAGAACTCATACAGTCAAAATAGGGGATTCCACTTCCTCCAACAGACCCATGACTAGGGATCGGTTCTGGGGCCCCTACTATTTGTAATCTACTTCTCCGAAGTCCAGGCAAAAAGTAAAGGTCTGTGACTGACAAAGTTTGCTGATGTCTGCAAACTGGGAGCAGTCATTGACTCCCCTAACAATGTCAACATCCTGCAAGATGGACTTATGCAGACTAATGATTGGTGGCAAAGTCATAGTCTTAAACTAAGTGCAAAAATGCATTATCATCCCATTTGGCAAGGGCAATGTTCCTGCAACATCGATAGCAATACCCTAATCACCCACTCAGTGGTGAGATACCTGGGCACACAGGTTAACAGCAACCTTACCTTTGATCACCATGTCTCCACAGTGGTAATAAAGGCATTTTATATTACTTATCTCATAAGTAAAGGCATTGTCTCCAGAAAAAAGTGGTTATAACCCCCTGTACTCTTCCCTCATCAGGCCAATAACAGAGTACAATGCTCCCTTTGGAATGTACCTTTCCAAGGAACTGCAGCAATTGGAGAGACTGCAATGGTTCCTTACAAAGAAAATTCAGGCTCTCCAGTAGGTGGACAGACTGAAATCACTGTCACTTTACTCTATGGCATACAGACTACTCCAAAGTGACCTGTGCCTTGCATATAAGGCAATTTCTGACCCTGCTTTATTGGGAATGCTACACATTTGCAAGTCAAATGGCACACAGGTGACTTGCTGTAAGGACCTTAACCTGGTATGCAACATCAACAGAACCTGCTGGAGGGACAGATTTGTCTCTCAGAGGTTCCCTCACCTATGGAACAGACTTCCAATTCATGTTTACAGAACCTATCATTGACCCTGTTAAGGGATTGGATGGGTAATCAGAAATTCACCCCGGAGTTTGACCTGTGTCCCTCTTAGGCAGGGGCAATACGTGCTGATTTTAGTTTCTGCTTTAAATGGACACTCTTGGGAATATTGAACTTGTCTAGGCCATTAAGGGCCCTAGGGCCATTAGGCTAGTAACTTTCTCTGAACCTATGATCCTATGACAAATGATCCCCTCCCAAATATTATGCACATTTTAGGTGCCTGTTCTGAAGGGGCATGTCTTGAAAGCATGATAAGCCTTGCCATCTATGCTTTCTATCTTACCAGCAGGCAGAGACAAATCTTTGCTTTTATCCATACAGACAGCAGACAGAAACAAACAGCAGCTGCTGACAGAAATGCTAACTACACAAGAAAAGAGCAAACAATAATGCCCAATGAGTATGCAATAACACATCAGACACATCAATAAAAAACTCAGCAACATGTCAAACTCCTAAAGCAGTAGACCTCTGTCTAACAGCAGTGACCCCTAAGAAGAAATGCCACCTAAACAGGTAGGGGAGTCAAGCCTGCCAAGAAATACTGATAAGAAAGAAATTAATTTTGCACTATAACCAAACAATAAAATTTCAAAGGAGGAAGAGAAAGGAAAGGAAATATCTGATCTTTTTGAAGCCAAAAAAGAAAAATGAGGTGACTTTACTACATCAAAAATGACAAACAGCAGTAATGGAGACATTTTCTGAGCAACTAATATTAACATGAAGATGAGGTCTGAAGGAGGAGATAAGGTAGCCAGAGGAAGTTTTATGAGTGGAACTATGTACCTGCCCATCTTAGTTCTTGAGGTGACAGAGCTGAAACTCCCAGTGTCATATTTGATATTTTTAGTTTTGTGTATGACCTCTTGAGCCTATTTGGAACTAAATTATTGTTCTGGTTTATCTAGACCATTCTTTCTTTACCTGAAGCTATAGCTTTGAAAAAAGAAAGGAATAGAGTGCTTTGTTTACCTGGTGGGTTGTACACTTAAGCAGGTACGGCACACCATTAGCTTTAGTTATGAATTCTAGCAACAGTTGTTGAGGAGACAGCAGACCATTCTATCTAGGCAGTTATCTAATGTTTCTCTCTCTACAAAGCTATAGACTTGTATTTGTTTTTCATTGTTCTTCATCCACAACCTCCCCTAACCCAAATTATAACTGGTATTCCTTTTCTTTGTTGAAAAGCTCAAAAGTAATAGATGTGAAAACAATGTAAAAATGTGTATTAATAAATTAACTTTCACATTATTGATATGCTTGCGGAAGCCGCGGTGGTACAGCGGTAGCATTGTTGCCTCACAGCAAGAGGTTCTCCTGTTCAATTCATGGCTGGAGTGCCTTCTGTATGGAGTCTGCATGTCCTCCCCGCAGTCGAGTGGCCTCCGAAAGACATGTGTGAATGGGCGTACCTTCGCTGAATCAACTGCCAATCATTAGCGGACTGGAGTTCCGCTGTGGCGACCCCTAACCGTGAAAAGCCAAAAAAGACAAACAACATTATTGATATGCTTGCCCCATACATTATTGTCTTTTCTCCTTCTTCCTCTGCTATATGGAAATGCTATTTCCATGACCTACCACATATACCATAAAAAGACTGTCCCTCCATTGTCCTCCTCCTTTAGTGCTGACCAGTGTTACTTCCAGTGCAATTGTAGCACAGATAATTACCTTAAATGGAATTTTTGCACTTTTATAAGATATTTAAGTGTCACTGTATTTTGTAGTTATTTATTGTATTATCGGTGTAAAGGGCCATGTTTTTTTACAGACCTTGCTGCTGGTTTCTCTGCATTTTAGCCATTTTAAAAGTGTTTGATTGTTCTGTTTGAATTCAGTTTGGGTAAACTGTAGTATGTATTTTCATTAAGAAGGCCTTGGACTGGTTTTCTAGTGGGGGAGTAGAAGGTGGCATGGTCTATCTGAACTGGGGATCACACAGGAAGTCTTTAAGTGAGGCTGCTTGATTGGTCAGAGGGTTAGTTGCACTACAAATTACAGGGCCTGTACTTCACCCTCTATTTGCCAGCTGTGTGGCTCAGAACAAGTCACTTAATCAGGCAGTGCTCCCATGATACCTTGAAAAGTGATAGTTATGTATCTTGGGGGTACCCAATTAACAAATAAAATAAAATAAATAGTGTCTGAAGCTGTAGAGAAACTCATCACTCTCTTCTTTTGATCCCTAGAAAGAAAATACATTTTAATTGTAGTTTACTGCAGAAAGGAACTTTCTTTCAACACTTATATAAAGCACGAGTTGTTGTTTGCTGTTAAATCATAAATGCAAACGTTAGTGTTGAATGTTTTCAAAAAATCCTTACTGACATTAATGTGGCATTTGATTAATGTGTGCATATTTGGTTTTGGTATGTGTGTGTGTGTGTGTGTGTGTGTGTGTGTGTGTGTGTGTGTGTGTGTGTGTGTGTGTGTGTGTGTGTGTGTGTGTGTGTGTGCGCGCGTGCGTGCATGTGATCACTGTATATGTTATACCGGATTCTTCTGCACATTGTAGACAACTGTTTGCAATTACTTATGCATAATGAAGTTTGACAGCTTCTACCCACATTTAATAATCACCACTAACCAACTATTATACGTGTTCATAAATGTGGGCATGCTGCACAGTTAATAGTCATTTTGGATAAATCTTGCAGTTTTCCACATTTATCTTGTCAGTGGCAAAGCAAAAGACATGCCAAAATGTAAATAGCTGCTCTCTAATGTACTTATGCACAGGTTCCATGATTCACAGTCACTGAAGTGTAGTTTCTTTGTATCTGAAAAACTTTGCTGCTAAATTGTAATGCCTTTTTGTGAAAGTAATCTATAGCCTTAACAAAAGTTTTTGGTGCCAAAAGCTATGCAAAGCATTTGCTTCTTTCTAAAAACTCTGAATATGAAAGTTTAGAAATGGATGCTACCAGAGCTAACCACGGGTCTACTTCACCCTGTCGAAGGCCGACAATATCGAAGCTGATATTGTCAGCACCAAAATGTCGAAAGCGAAAGTCATTGCGCATGTAAACAGAAATCTCCATAAGGGGAGATTTCCGTTTACTGCAATGTAGTGCAATCTCGGAGTTGGTATATTTAAGTAGCGGGGGTGTGGGGGGTGTAGGGGGGGGCTTGCCCCCCTGCATAGAGCAATTTGTCCTGTGTTTGGGTGTTTTTTTTTTTTTGTGTGTGTGTTCAATGTTCAGAGGTTTTGACATTTTCATGTCAATTATTACACTGGCTGCAGTTTGAGTTTTCGGCAGCGTAATATAAACGTGCTAACCACTGCACCACTGGACTGCCATATACTTCCAGTGCCCCTGCATCATGTTCTGCCTTGTGCCTATGGCATTAGTGAAAACAGTTAAAGCTTGAATGGGCCACCTAGTTCTTAAATAAATACAATAAATACACGCATACAGAAACAAACCTTTCCATGCTTTTTACTCCTACTTATTTCAAAGTGAGCTGCTAAATAAGTAGCAGAGGTTAAGTGAAGTGCACCACAGAATTGCCAGAAAAGGTACCTGTTGACAGGATACAGAGGGAGTAATATCTGTCTCTAAGACTGTTTGTACTTATTGAAATGGTTCAATGGTTAACTCTTTATGCTACACTCCAGGAAGCTCCCTTAGGATACTCTTACTGATGGTTTGCACCACAGGCTCCCAGCTTTGAGGACTGCAAATCAGAAAAAGCCACTAGGAACAGCACATTTTTTTCTTTAACTGTCATACCCCACTGATTGCTAAACATTACTTAATTACATTTTTCGTTTTTTTTTTTTCTTTTATATCTAAAGAACTAACTGCCCCTTTTTGCATGATGGCTCTTCCCAATAAAAATGTCTCTTCCTGCATTTACTTCACCTGTCATTCTTTAGACTTACTTGATATTTGCTCCATCCTTCTTAAAATTGTTTCTTGATTTCTACTACTTTTAAATATCTTTGTTCTTTTTGTAATCAGGAAGGTGGATTGATTCAATAGATCTTTTTTTTAACCAAGACCTAGGGGTGCTCAACAATACATGAAAAAATAACAGCTAGTCTGCACACATTCTAGGTTTGTAAATATTCTGGATGTGATAATCACAAATATGGGGGAATGTCGCAACCCTTCTATTGTAATGTCTTCACTAGTCAGATCAGATCACAAAGCATTCACTCTTGAAATAAATATTAAGTCCAATCTCCCAGCAAACCCCACAACTTAAAGACACTTTCTAAGGCTAACTATCTCCTATTAAGTGATGGCATAGCTAAATTCCATCCCCCCACAATCTCAGCAAACACTGTAGCTTATGCAGAAGTGTTTACAGAAACCCTGTATAACCATATAAATCACTGCATAGCAACAGCAGTACCAAACTGAAATAAACTTAGGAAAAGCCCCTTTGGTGGACCCTGGTATAAATAGGTTGCACAACAAAAGAAAGAAAATAATTTCCACAAATAGGAGGGGCTGTGCCCAATGGACAAAAACTCCCTCAGCAGTTTCAGCAAGCAACTCAGTGGACTAATCAAGTCCATCAAAGCAAACCTTGAGGCAAAAATATCCTCCTAGGCTAAGGATAACCATAAGACATTTTTCAGCTATGTACACATCCTTAACGGGAACACCCAACAGTGTGCTGAAGTAATAGTAAATGGAACACACTCTACAAAACTAGAGGATATAGCAAATTTGTTGCCCAATTTCACCCCCTATCACCCCCAGTTACTTGCCAGAAAATACCCACTACCATTTCTCCCCACCAACTATCACCAAAGAACAGGTCTTCAATGGACTGTCCAAAGCTAAAAGCACTGCATCAGTGGGTCTTGATATTATGCTGTGATTCCATTATCCCATGATGCCTCCTAAATAGCTTGAAACACAACCTGTCAGGCCCACTATAATCTCTTTTCAACTACAGACTCCAGGCAGACTTTGTCCCTAGGGGATTGAGGACTAGACTGCAAACATCATCCTTCTACACAAAGGGTGACCATCAATAGCCCCAAGGAACTCCATGGAAACAATTATCATGGACCTGATAAATAAAGGCATAGAAATTTTCAAACACTGGACCCACCCAGTTTCATCAATGGCAGGTCATGCCTACTAAACCTGGTGGACTTCTTCAAGAAGGTCACTAGAGTCACATATGAGGGCAAAAGGGTGCATACTGCCTATCTCAACCTGGCAAAGGCATTTCACATATTACCTCACTCAGATATTATTAACAGACTCCCAGATGTAAGCATAAATCCCTGTGTCACCTGATGGATAGCCAAATGACTCCTGGATAGGACACAATGGCTCTCGGATAGGACACATTTATTTTATTTATTTTATTTTACATTTGTTAACCGGGCTAGTCCAACTGGATACATGTCCATTTTCAGTGGAGGCCCGGGGAGAAAAGCTCCGCTATCTACTACATGGCAGTTATAAGAAAACAAGAATGTACAAAAATACACAAAGCATTTAAACCACAATTACAGGATGTTCAGAAAAGGTGATAAGACAGAGACTTAAGTACCGGTAAGCATAATATGTAGCAGTTAGTTAAGTACAGGTAAGCATAATATGTAACAGAATTAATAACAAGTTTAACAATAGAAATTTGAGTAAAGTATATGTTAGTAGAGAGAGAGTCAAATTCCCAGTAGAAATGGAAAGTGTGAAGTAATAGAGTTTGGGAGGAAGAGAAGAGAAGGCAGTAGAAGGTAGGAGGTAAAAACATCAGCTAGGGTTATTGCAAGAGCATAGCCAGTGATTGGTTAGAAAGTGTTTCAGTTTAGTTTTAAATAGTGGGATAGAAGTTAGGGCTGTAAGGTCTGGAGGAAGTTGATTCCAAATTTTTCCAACTTAGTTGGAAAATATGGAGTCGCCTGCGGTGTTCTTTGAGAG
Organism: Protopterus annectens; assembly: GCF_019279795.1. Classification (NCBI taxonomy): domain Eukaryota; kingdom Metazoa; phylum Chordata; order Ceratodontiformes; family Protopteridae; genus Protopterus; species Protopterus annectens. Next base: position 1,513,126,480 of record NC_056729.1, on the reverse strand, counting down.
AGAAGTTTGAATCAGTATTTTATTAGAAGAGCGTAGGTTTTTTTGGTTGTTGTAGGGTTTTATAAGGGTGGAGAGCATAGGTGTATTCTCAGGGTGATGAAGGGCTTTGTGGGCAATTGTAAGCTGATAGTATTGAATTAGAAGGGGTAACTCCAGCCACCCTAGGTTTAGGAGATTCAGGCAGTGATGTGTTTTATATGGAGAGGCAGTGGCAAATCTGGCAATGTTGTTGTATGATGATGTAAGATTATTGAGGTTATATTTTGAAAGATTAGTGTATATGGGGGAAGCATATAATAGGGTAGAGATTAAGTGGGTTCTAGCTATGATGGTTCTAGCTTCAGGAGTTAGGAAAGATTTGATTCTGTAGAGAGAACCTAATTTTCTATTAGTTGCTTTTATGATAGAGTTAATATGAAAGTCATATTTTAGTAGGTTATCAATAGTGTTACCCAAAAGTTTGGTTGTTTGGTCTGGAGAGATAAGGGTGCCATTGTTAGAGGTAAGTGTGAAGTTAATAGAGGGAGACAGCTGTGTGGGTAAAAAGAGGAGAAGTTTGGTTTTCTTCGGGTTAAGGAGGAGACAGTGATTAGAGAACCATTGCTCTATAGTGGTAAAAGTGTTTTGGGTAAGGGAGTGGTTAAGGAGGAGACGGTGATTAGAGAACCATTGCTCTATAGTGGTAAAAGTGTTTTGGGTAAGGGAGTGGTTAAGGAGGAGACAGTGATTAGAGAACCATTGCTCTATAGTGGTAAAAGTGTTTTGGGTAAGGGAGTGGTTAAGGAGGAGACAGTGATTAGAGAACCATTGCTCTATAGTGGTAAAAGTGTTTTGGGTGAGGGAGTGGTTAAGGAGGAGACAGTGATTAGAGAACCATTGCTCTATAGTGGTAAAAGTGCTTTGGGTAAGGGAGTGGTTAAGGAGGAGACAGTGATTAGAGAACCATTGCTCTATAGTGGTAAAAGTGTTTTGGGTAAGGGAGTGGTTAAGGAGGAGACAGTGATTATAGAACCATTGCTCTATAGTGGTAAAAGTGTTTTGGGTAAGGGAGTGGTTAAGGAGGAGACGGTGATTAGAGAACCATTGCTCTATAGTGGTAAAAGTGTTTTGGGTAAGGGAGTGGTTAAGGAGGAGACAGTGATTAGAGAACCATTGCTCTATAGTGGTAAAAGTGTTTTGGGTAAGGGAGTGGTTAAGGAGGAGACAGTGATTACAGAACCATTGCTCTATAGTGGTAAAAGTGTTTTGGGTAAGGGAGTGGTTAAGGAGGAGACAGTGATTAGAGAACCATTGCTCTATAGTGGTAAAAGTGTTTTGGGTAAGGGAGTGGTTAAGGAGGAGACAGTGATTAGAGAACCATTGCTCTATAGTGGTAAAAGTGTTTTGGGTAAGGGAGTGGTTAAGGAGGAGACAGTGATTACAGAACCATTGCTCTATAGTGGTAAAATTGTTTTGGGTAAGGGAGTGGTTAAGGAGGAGACAGTGATTAGAGAACCATTGCTCTATAGTGGTAAAAGTGTTTTGGGTAAGGGAGTGGTTAAGGAGGAGATGGTGATTAGAGAACCATTGCTCTATAGTGGTAAAAGTGTTTTGGGTAAGGGAGTGGTTAAGGAGGAGACAGTGATTAGAGAACCATTGCTCTATAGTGGTAAAAGTGTTTTGGGTGAGGGAGTGGTTAAGGAGGAGATGGTGATTAGAGAACCATTGCTCTATAGTGGTAAAAGTGTTTTGGGTAAGGGAGTGGTTAAGGAGGAGATGGTGATTAGAGAACCATTGCTCTATAGTGGTAAAAGTGCTTTGGGTAAGAGAGTGGTTAAGGAGGAGACAGTGATTAGAGAAACATTGCTCTATAGTGGTAAAAGTGTTTTGGGTGAGGGAGTGGTTAAGGAGGAGACAGTGATTAGAGAACCATTGCTCTATAGTGGTAAAAGTGTTTTGGGTAAGGGAGTGGTTAAGGAGGAGATGGTGATTAGAGAACCATTGCTCTATAGTGGTAAAAGTGTTTTGGGTAAGGGAGTGGTTAAGGAGGAGACAGTGATTAGAGAACCATTGCTCTATAGTGGTAAAAGTGTTTTGGGTGAGGGAGTGGTTAAGGAGGAGACAGTGATTAGAGAACCATTGCTCTATAGTGGTAAAGGTGCTTTGGGTAAGGGAGTGGTTAAGGAGGAGACAGTGATTAGAGAACCATTGCTCTATAGTGGTAAAAGTGTTTTGGGTGAGGGAGTGGTTAAGGAGGAGGCAGTGATTAGAGAACCATTGCTCTATAGTGGTAAAAGTGTTTTGGGTAAGGGAGTGGTTAAGGAGGAGACAGTGATTAGAGAACCATTGCTCTATAGTGGTAAAAGTGTTTTGGGTAAGGGAGTGGTTAAGGAGGAGATGGTGATTAGAGAACCATTGCTCTATAGTGGTAAAAGTGTTTTGGGTAAGGGAGTGGTTAAGGAGGAGACAGTGATTAGAGAAACATTGCTCTATAGTGGTAAAAGTGTTTTGGGTGAGGGAGTGGTTAAGGAGGAGACAGTGATTAGAGAACCATTGCTCTATAGTGGTAAAAGTGTTTTGGGTGAGGGAGTGGTTAAGGAGGAGACAGTGATTAGAGAACCATTGCTCTATAGTGGTAAAAGTGTTTTGGGTGAGGGAGTGGTTAAGGAGGAGACAGTGATTAGAGAACCATTGCTCTATAGTGGTAAAAGTGTTTTGGGTGAGGGAGTGGTTAAGGAGGAGACAGTGATTAGAGAACCATTGCTCTATAGTGGTAAAAGTGTTTTGGGTGAGGGAGTGGTTAAGGAGGAGACAGTGATTAGAGAACCATTGCTCTATAGTGGTAAAAGTGTTTTGGGTAAGGGAGTGGTTAAGGAGGAGATGGTGATTAGAGAGCCATTGCTCTATAGTGGTAAAAGTGTTTTGGGTAAGGGAGTGGTTAAGGTGGAGACTTTGATTAGAGAACCATTGCTCTATAGTGGTAAAAGTGTTTTGGGTAAGGGAGTGGTTAAGGAGGAGATGGTGATTAGAGAACCATTGCTCTATAGTGGTAAAAGTGTTTTGGGTAAGGGAGTGGTTAAGGAGGAGACAGTGATTAGAGAACCATTGCTCTATAGTGGTAAAAGTGCTTTGGGTAAGGGAGTGGTTAAGGAGGAGACAGTGATTAGAGAACCATTGCTCTATAGTGGTAAAAGTGTTTTGGGTAAGGGAGTGGTTAAGGAGGAGACGGTGATTAGATAACCATTACTCTATAATGGTAAAAGTGTTTTGGGTGAGGGAGTGGTTAAGGAGGAGACGGTGATTAGAGAACCATTGCTCTATAGTGGTAAAAGTGCTTTGGGTAAGGGAGTGGTTAAGGAGGAGACAGTGATTAGAGAACCATTGCTCTATAGTGGTAAAAGTGTTTTGGGTAAGGGAGTGGTTAAGGAGGAGACGGTGATTAGAGAACCATTGCTCTATAGTGGTAAAAGTGTTTTGGGTAAGGGAGTGGAGATCAGCTTGATTTGTGGCAGAGCAAATAATGGTGGTGTCATCAGCATATTGAATACAAGTAGTTAGAGGGGTGGCAAAATACAGGTCGTTAATAAAGATGGAAAATAGAAGGGGACCTAAGATGGAGCCCTGAGGGACTCCTATAGTGGTAGGGAGAAGTTCAGAAAGATGGTTGTCCCATAAAACAGCTTGTTTCCGATTATGAAGATAGGAAGTAAACCAGTTTAAGGCAAGATTATCAAGAGAGAGAGATTTTAAACGATGTAGGAGGAGTTGGTGATTGACCATGTCAAAGGCTTTTGACAGGTCTACAAAAAATGCTGATGAGAGAATATTGTTATTCCGGTTTTTATTAATGGAGTCAATAAAGGATAATAAGGCTGTGGTGGTGCTATGGCATGGACGAAAGCCATGTTGGCAGTTAGCAAGGAGATTATTGGATAGGAGATGATTAAGTAACTGTTTGGGGATGCATTTCTCTGTAATTTTTGCAATGGGAGATAGCAGCGCTATTGGGCGGTAGTTAGAATACTCCAATGAATCACCCCCTTTGAACAGAGGGATGATATGAGAGATTTTCCAGAGTGAGGGTATAGTACTTTCTTTTAAGGTTCTGTTGATTAGTATAGAGATAGGGTATGCTATAGCTTTAGCACCTATCTGGAGATATTCAGCTGGTAATTTGTCAGCTGAGGGGGTTGAAGGTTTAAGTTTTTGAAGTAGGTATAGAATATAGGAGGTAGGTATGTGTTTGAGCTGAAATAGTGGTGGGGTGCAGCTTGGGCTAGCTAGTAAAGAGGTGTCAGGGCTTTGTTGGTTGGCTAGTTTAAGTATTGTTGAAGTAAAGAAGGTATTGAATGCATTTGCTGTTTGTAAGGGAGAATCAGGGCTGGAACCTAGTGGATTGGGTGTTTCAACTTTGCCAGGGGATAGTAATGTGTTAATAGATTTCCAAAATGTATGTGGTTGGTGGTGGGAGGATTGCTATAGCTGGGTATAAAAGTTCTTTTTATCTTTTAAGATAGCTAGCTTTGTCATGTTTCTTTTTTGTTTGAAGGTAAGGTGATCAAAAGAGTTTTTAGTGGTTCTCCATTTAGTCCAGGCTTTATTCCTACTAAGGATTAGTTGTCTAGTGTTGCTTGTGAGCCATTGAGCTGTCTTACATTTCATGCGAATAGAACGCAAGGGGGCATGATGATCAAGAATAGTAAGAAAAATATTATTAAAGTGGTTAACAGCGTCATCTATTGGGAGGGTTTTTAGAGGTGACCAGTTAACTAGGCTAAGTTTGTTTTAAAACTGATAGGGATCGAAATGTTTTTTGCTATGAGATAAACGAATTAGGGGAGGTGTAGTTAGATGTGTTTTGTGCCTAATAATATATGTTAGTGAGTGGTCACTAAGGTCATCTGGGAGGGTTCCTGTGGAATACTTTTGTTGGGGACTATTTGTTAAGATCCAGTCGAGTATGGTTTCTTTATTATTGTTTTTATTTGTTCTAGTTGGGGAGTTAATGGTTTGATAGAATCCATGCAAATTAATAAGGGTGGATGGATTAGTTTGTTTGCATAAGTTCCAGTCAATATTAAAGTCACCTAAAAGTATTGTTTCTTGAAGGAGATTAAGTGAGACCCAGTTTAGTAGGTCCTCTAATATGGGAGGATTGTTGCCTGGGGGAAGATAAGTACAGATAATATTTATAGTTTTGTGAGAGTTGAGGGAAAGTTGGGAAATAATAATTTCAACATTAGTGTCATTTGGAAGGGTATGATTTGTTTTACTTACTTCCAGTCCAGTTTTGAAGAGTATAGCTACTCCGCCTCCTTTTTTATTGGGACGGTCTTGTCTTAGGATGTTATAGCCAGGGGGGATAATTTCATTATCTTTTATTGTGGGTTTGAGCCAAGTTTCTGTAAGACAGAGAATGTCAAATTGTTGGACTTCTAGTAGTGCATGAACAGCAGGAATTTTATTGCATATGCTACGGATGTTAAGATGAGCTATTGAGAGAGATTTGGGAGGTTTAGTATGTGGTGTAGACATTGTTTTCATTTGTTGGCATTTAGGGGATAGTATGAAGGTGTCTGGGCCAGGGTTGGGGTGTATGTCCCCATCAATTAATGACAAACTTTGTATAAGGTGATTAAATTGTGAGGGCTTAAAATAGTACATGTGTTTTGTGAGGCTATGAATAAGGTATTTGATATGTGAGAGACGATGATATTTAGGTTCGAGATAGGAGTTACTATATATAGGACTGAGATGGGTTGTGGGTGTAGTTGGGGGGGTAGCTAGGGTGTGTTTGTGTGGGATGCTAAAAGTAAGATGAGGTAGGTAGAGGAAAGAGTAGTTAGAAGAGTTAGTAATAGCAGAGGAAGGTGAAGGTTGGACATGATGAGTAGAGTAAGAGACTGTATATACAAGGTATGTATTCAGAGTGGCGGGAGGTTGGGTGAGGGAGGAGACTATTATGGAGTGGGTGGAGAGAGGAGTAAGTTCTGATTGGTTGTGGGTAAGGAGGGTGTGGCTATGTAGGAATAAATGTAGAGGTCCCTGGGGCGGGTGGGATTTGGGGGCAGGGAAGGGAGCGGAGTGAGCCCGAAGGGCGAACGGAGTGGGAAGAGCCAAAGGAGTAGAAAAGGGCTGAGAGGAAACAATCAGTCAGGTAGAATAACAGCAGGTAAGTTAAAACGGGTAAATGTATTCTCAAAGTGTAGAATATAAAGTAATAATTTAATAACTGAAGAAGTAAGATGTACTGGGGTATGTTATAAGCAGATTTGTAGTAAACAAGTTAAAATAAGAGGGTAGTTTGGCAAGGGCCAGGGGAAAAGAAAGGTGTATTTAATAGACAAGAGTAACAGGTAGAGGTCAGTGTAACAGTGGGTGTAGCGGAGAGCCACAGAAGGAAAAATGAAGTTAGAGGGGGGGGAATCTACCTTCACCAAGAGGCCTGATACTGGTGGTGTCCCACAGGGCTCATTACTGAGACCTTTCCTTGTTTAGAATATATTTCTCTGAAGCCAAGACAAATTTAGAGGCATTTGGCAGACCAAATTTGCTGACAAATACAAGCTGGGTGCAATCATTCAATCCCCCAAAGATGTAGATATCCTCCAGGAGGGTCTGACACAGACAAATAGCTGGTGCCAGAACCACGGCCTAAAAGTCAATGCAAAAAATGCATAAGTATATCCTTTGAGAAGACGACCACCCTTGCAAATTACAACATGACACAGTGGTAAGGGACTTGGAAATTCAGGATGACAGTATCCTAAACTTTGATCACCATGTGTCCATGGTGGTGAGAAAATCCTTCTACATGGCACAACTTAGAAGTAAGTGCATGACATCCAAAACTCATCAGGCCAGTAATCAAGTACAATGCACCCTTTGGCATGTACGTTGCCAGGCATTTCCAACAGATCGAGTGGCAACAGGGGTTCCTCACTAAAAGAATACAAGGTGTAAATAATATGTCCTATGACGACTGCCTCAAAATTCTCTGCCTTTACTCAACCTCCCACAGAGTACTATGGGGTGATTTTTGCCTAACCTACAAAGCACTCTCTGATCCGGCCCTGATACATACATCTTCAAAACCAAACAGCACTAGAATTATATGATCTAAGGATGTTAAACTTGTCTGTGGTATAAAACACATGTTGGAGGGACAGGTATGTATCTCAGAGATCATCACTTTTCTGGAACAGACTCCCATTCATGTGAACCAGAGCTCTTCCGTAAGCCTATTCAAATGCAGTTTGGCTCAATGGATGGGAAATCACAAATTCACCCCTGGCTTGTCACCTGTGTCTGTTAAGGACTGGGGCAGCCTGTAGATGCACTAAAGCACAACGATATACCAAGAGCATTTAAGTATGTGGGTATTGATAATTGGGAAAATTGTGACATGAATGGCTAGGTTAAAAAGGCTCTATGGCCATTAGTCTAGTAATATATTATAATCCTATGATATTTTGTATACAATGAAGATCAGGCAACAGTGAGAGAACATATTCAGATATTAAGGCAGTCCATCAGTCCAAGCTGCGTTCAGAAAGCAAATGTCAAAAACACACATAGAACAGAAACCACAATGTAGCAGCTGCCTTGAAGTACTGTTTATATACTCAGGGAGTAAGCTATTAGGTTGTATTTTATCTGTGCAGGTGCTGCTTTAAAAAATATAATTTGGAGCAATGTTGCCCTGAATGAAGAATGCATTTGTGCTGAACGTCACTGCTATAGTACAAGTCATCGATGTTAGATTTACATTTGGGATTGTTTGGGGGTTGCAATTAAGCTTTTGCTTTCAGTTAGGCTTAGATTTACCAGTCAGATTTAGGGTTAGGTCTAGGTCTCTGGATTAGGGTTATGAGGTAACTGATATGTTACTTTTTTTGAGTGGGCTGCTGGAGGATCTGTCTCCTCCAAGAAATAGTGTGGATAATTTTAGGTATTGTTATAGTCTGGTGCATTGCTGAATGGGTGAGTGAGTGCATTTTCAGTGAATACATTTTTCAGGGCAATGCTTTCTGAATTCTATTCTTTTTATCATTATTTGGATTCAATTATATTGTTTCTGATGAGTTTGTTTTCAAGCAGATGTTCTCATCCTCAAGGATCTTATATACATCCTTTATGCTTACTGCACTACTGAACTGTACTGAAATAAACTGGTCTTCTAAACCTTTTATAATGGTCTCTATCAAGCATTCATTATCTAACAAATGTACTTCATGAGTTTCCCCATCTTCCTCCATACCACCGAGAGTATGCACACTAACTTATGGTGAACTAAGCCCTTTAACACACCTCCGAGAGTACGCACACTAACTTATGGTAAAATAATCCCTTTAACACACCTCCGAGTATGCACAGGGTTAGGGTTAGGTTAAGGGAATGGATATAATGTAGTTTGTGTGTGCTTGTGGACGTTTGTGTGTCTGATTGTAATCGTGTAGTAGAAAGTGTTAAGGGAAGGTTTATATGAAGATAAGGTGTAGAGTTACGGTTGAGGGAAGGGGCAGCATTAGAGTTAGGGTAAGCACCCATTACTAAGGTGGTGTAGAGGGATGGAGCCCCCTGCCCTCTTTAGTAATTGATGCTAACCCTAAAGCTGCACCTTCTGTCAACCCTTACCTATACCTTACCTTCATGAACGAGTTTCTGTAACACTGACACTATTCAGATGCATTTGAGGCTAGTGTTATGGGAGGGTTTAGGGTTATATCAGGAAAGGAAATTGTTTTCCTTCCTTTATATTATTTCATTAAATATTTTTAATTTTCAGTATTGTGTATGATCAAATGTTGTTTGTCAGTGTTTTCAGTTCAAAATAAATTAGTTTGATCATACACAATAGAACCATATATATTTCTGTGTCTGTCTGTCTGTTTTTAACTCTGGTAACAAGAAGGGACCACTGCTTGCAAATCAGAATCCTATTTTTAGGACTGAACCCAGCTTGAAGGATGAAACTATATATATATATATATATATATATATATATATATATATATATATATATATATATACACTATTAACACTGGCAGTTCTTAAACCACAGGTAAGTAAAACCATGTAAATAATTTTAAAACACATTATTCAGAAATAGTAAATTACAGTATATGTATATTATGATATAATAAAAAAACTGGAGCTGATAAGCTCACTTTCAGCAAAAAAAAATATGTGAATTACTACAGTAATAATGAAATAGCTAGTATGAGAAGTTATGCTTTCTTCATATATCATGTTTACTACCTTAACGTACCTCTCAACCTGTTAGAGCAAGAAATCTGGACAAAGGCACAAATAATGGGGGGACAAAGGTGTAAAAGTAGGGACACTTTTTAAATATTGCTCTAACAAACTTAAAAAGTGGACAGAATGACAGGAAATGCATTAGCGTGAATTTTCTGAAGGATATGAAGTCTGAAACTCAAATGTGTGTCATTCTTTTCTGACTTCAGTCCTCAATGATTTGCCAGTGATTTTCCAAAACACTCAATTTTATGAGAAACAGATAAAAAACATTAGTCAAAAATGTGGACATTCTGTGAAAATCTATATAGTTGAGAGGTATGACAGAAAGCCATAAAGGAGGAAGGACTAGCAGATATAGGTTCATAGGTTCATAGGTTCATACTAGGCTATCTGCCCGAGGGCATTTACAAGCCTAGCCCATAGTTTTGTGGCTTACGCCACCCCTTTAGTATGGGGAACTATACCCATTATTTTGCTGTGCCTCTGTCGAGCAGTGACACTGAGGTAATCCCTGGGGTATATCTGCGATCTCCCATCCATTGGTCAAGATTTCTCTTGAACAAGGCCAGCGAGGTGCTCTGCCTCACATATACTGGGATTTTGTTCCACAGCATAGGAGTCTTTGGGTGATGAATCTATCCCTCCAGCACGTCCTATTAATAGCCGTGTCGAGGTTTAAGTCTCCCGCCTTTGTGGCTCTGACGGATCTAGATTTTTTGAGGTGAAGCATATTCATCAAATCTGGGTTTGACATGGCCTTGTATGTCAGGCAAAGGTCACCTCTGAGCAGGCGGTGTGACTGAATAGAGCTGGAGTTCTTTCAGTCGGGCAGCATAGGACAGATTTTTGAGACCCTTTATCCTTTTGGTGAGGAACTTTTGTGGCCTCTCCAGCTGCTGCAAGTGTCGGGTCAGATACATTCCGAATGGGGCATTGTACTCAATCATTGGTCTGATGAGTGATGAGTATAGGGAGACTATGATCTCCCTTGATCTAGATGTGAATCCCTTCATGATAAGGTGGGCAATGTAGAAGGTCTTCCTAACTACTTTAGCTACATGGGTGTCGAATGACAGGCTACTGTCAACCTGGGTCCCCAGGTCCCTGATAACTTCTTCTGTGCTCAGTGGATTGCCACCTATATGGTAGCTAGGGGTAACCTTGTTTTTCGAAGGGTATGACTATGCATTTTTTGGCATTTAACTTTAGGCCATGGCTCTGGCACCAGCTATCCGTCTCTGTGAGACCCTTCTGAAGGATATCTGTGTCAGATGTGTTTTCGACTATGGTGCCCAGTTTGCAGTCATCTGCAAACTTTGTCAGCCATAACCCTCCTGTGTTTGCTTGTACTTGGAAAAGTAGATGCCAAACAAGAGTGGGCCCAGGACTGAGCCCTGTGGGACACCACTTGTGACAGGCTTTGAGTCTGACATGGCACCAGCAACTCTGACCCTGTGGGTTCTGTCACTCAGCCAGTTTGCAACCCATCTTGTGATGTATGGGTTAACATTTAAGCTGATGAGTTTTTCAATGATACCCGAGTGGGGTATTGTATCGAAGGCCTTCGCCAGATCGAGGTAGGCTGTATGGACTGCGTATCGCTCATCAATGGCTTTGGTGACTGTTTCAAAAAGTCAACCAAGTTTAAAAGGCATGATCTGCCTTTGACAAAGCCAAACTGGGTTGGATCCAAAGTCTGCAAATTCCCTATGTCTTTATTTATGAGGTCCATTATGATCCTCTCCATGGCTTTGCAGATAAGGCTTGTCAAGCTAATGGGCTGGCAATTTCCAGGGTCGGTGGAGGCACCGCCTTTGTGAAGTGGGACCACAGTTGCAGTGCGCCACTCCCTGGGTACGTATCCAGAGGTGAGACTATGATTAAACAGCTGTCCTAGCTTGGGTTTAATTCCTCATTGAGTTCGTGGAGCACACAGCCAGGGACACCATCAGGTCCCATGGATGCGGTGTTTTTTGCTTTGGAGAGAGCAGTTCTCACTTGGGCGTTAGAGATGTTTGGGGGGCTGCAATCATTTGGTATAGATATCTCTCCTTTTGGGGGAGGGGAGAAGTTTGCACTGAACCTGTCAGCCAGTATGTTGGCAATGTCTGTAGGATCAGTAATCTTCACATCATTTTGAACTAGTTCTGAGCATATCTGGGAGTTTCCTCCCAGGTTTCTAACATAGCTAAAGAAGGCCTTATGATTGTCTTTTGAGTCTTTAGCTATTTTTCTCTCAAAATTTGCTTTGGATGATTTTATGAGAGCTCTTAGTTTTTACTTATAGTGATCAAAGGTGTCTTACCTTTTAAGGATTTTGCTCTATCTTGTAGTAGCTTCCTCCTTTTGTTGTAGAGTTTGTTTATGGCTGGGGTCCACCAGACTGGGCTTGCCTTTGGTACAAAGAGTCTTTGTTTTGCTTGGGATTGCCTTATCCATGCAGTCCTGCAGGTGCTGGTAGAAGGCATTTGTAAGTGATTCAGCGGCTTGAGTACTGTTTTCCACCGCTCGGGGCCTTAAAGGAGACCACACTAGTCTTTAGAAGTGTGAAGTCGGCTTCGAGAAGTTCTTTACTGTGGTCTTTTATTTCAGGTGGGGGTGGGATGAGGACCTCCAGCGAGATTAGTTTGTGATCTGATCTCACCAGTGAGGGGTATACTTCCGGTGTTGAACATTGTGCTCCCATGTTCGTGATGATGAGATCAAGTATGTTTTCTCCTCTTGTGGGGATGGTGACTAGTTGTTCCATGGCATTTGAGTTTATGAATTCCAGGAACTTTTGGGCTAGGGTGTTTGTGCTTGAGTAGTGTTCCCAGTCTATATTAGGGTAATTGAAGTCACCTAGTATGATGGTGTTTGGTGATACATTTCTCCCCTCCAGTGTTTTCAGGAAGGCCATGTGAGGTTCCTGAGTTTGTGAGGGTGGCCTGTAACATGCTACAATTTGCAGAGCAGTCTTGCCTATGGTTAATTGCACCTGGATGGTCTCCGATGCATCGTGCGTTGCCACCAGTCTTGAGGTGTGGGTGTCCTTGATGAATATGGATACCCCCCCCTCCTTTCTTGGTATTGTCCGGATTTTGGGGCGGAGCATGATATGAGGTAAAACCTGATAGTGCTGGGGTGCTCTCAGGAGCCTTGAACCAGGTTTCTGTCACAGCACAGACATCGATGTTCTCCATACTGAGAAGGGCCTCGAGTGCGTGCATTTTGAGATTTAGACTTCTGGCATTGAGCAGCATTACCCTTAGTTTTTCCTTTTTGTGTTCTAGGGTGGTAGGTTTAGAATTTGAGCCTTGCCTAAAAAGGCACTATGGGGTGGCAAGAGCCTTTGCCAATATCCGGAATCCCAGGGTGACAGGTGCAAGCCATCCCTTGCGAAGCAGCGTGGCTTGTCCAGCATGTCATCCCAGGCAGACAGACATTGGATCCCCTTTGAATGACATCAGAGTTTAAGCCAATTGTTAAAGCTGATCATCTTATCTCTGTATTGTGGCATCATTCTTGGTGAAGGTAGGATACTGCTCAAGGTCAGGGTCATACCTGCCTGGGCTACATAATCAGAGAGCTCCTCAATGTCTCTTTTCATGTAGTCCAAGGAGGTACATCTCAGGTCGTTTACACCAGCATGGACAATGACTGAGTCGTATTTGTACCTGCTGTTGAGAGACCTGAGTGCTTGCGTTATGTGGCGGATTCTAGCGCCCGACAGGCAGCTTACTTTAACTCTCTCCTTACTCAGTCTGGTGAATGGGACGTCAGTGTGTCTGACTATGGAGTCACCAATGACTAGTGTGTCTGGCATTGTGTTTGGCCTTAAGGTCTGTGACTGTTTGACACTCTGACTGTGAGGTCTATGTGTTGCAGGTGTTGTGTTCTGAGGTGGTAGTTGTTTGGGTGTCTGCTTTGGTGGCCTCTGCTGTTTTGGTAGATTTTTGATCAGCGCCTCCGAGTATGTCTTTGTGTGTTTATGTGTATGATTTGAGGTTGTGATGGTACTATGTGAGACTGGGTCTATAGTGTGTGTGGTAACCTTCTCCTCCTGACTGGTCTTGCCAGTCCTATGTTGAGAGAGCTCAGCCTCCAGTTTGGCCGTATAGTTGCATCTCTCGCATGTATTTGTGTTTTGTGGGAGGAGGAGAGGGTTGTCTGTGTACATGAGGCAATTGTAACATTGCCTCAATATTCCCAGGTTCACCAGCTGAGCAGGAGAGGATACTAGCAACTGATCCCTCGACATGCTAGAAGGAATAGACAAAAAACTTTAAAAGAGATTCCCGGGATGTGGGTGACCGAGAAATGGGGGTTTACCTTTTTGGGGTGCTATCTATGACAAGAGTGCTGTATCAAGGTAATAAGTACTGTAGGAACAAGTGCTAGGTTTAACAGATAGAGAATAGTCTACTTGGAGTCAAGTAGAGATGATCTTTTTAGTTATAGGATACGCTGATTAGAACAGTAGTATAGTTCGAGGAAGGTAGTTTTAAGGGAAAATTTGAAGAGTGGACTTTAGGTAGCCCGAATAGTTTAAACCTGCTTAGCCGGCGCTGCCCTAGTGTGCAACAGTGGCAACTCCGCGCTAAATCGTGCTAATTCGCGCTAAAGCGCGCTAAAACGCGCTAAAACGCGCTTTATAGCAGCAGGCTGGAAAAGACAGGAAATGACCCAAAATGGCCAATAGACTGCAAGTTACTGCCTTAAACCACTCCTCTAAGGACAAACAGGCAGCTCAGTACTCCCCACTCTCACTGGTGAGTAAAGAAACTTCCCCCTGACCAAACAAGGAAAATGGAGAAACACAGGAACCAAGACAAAGCCCAGGGATCAGCAAAATCTGGTTTCTGGAACACTAGTTAGGAAAGTATGGAAAACAAGGATATTTTTTTTGTTTTTTGCAAGTTTTTTTACAGAAAAGCAGAAAACACAATAAATGCTATGATTTTCGACTAAATGCTATCAAAAGCTAGTACACTTGAGTGTATTAGCCTGTAGTTTAACTTTTAGGCAAAACTTAAACTAGCAAGTGCAGTAAACAGTTTTAGCTTATAAACACAGTAAAAACAGTGCAAACTTTGATAAAACAAGCAGAAACAGTAGTCGAAAGGCACAAATTTGAAAAAAGCCAAGAAAAATACTTAAAATCTGGAAAGGTAGTCTTTTCTGGTCTCTGCTGCTAGAGGAACACCGCTGGCCACCACGAGGAGCTGTGCTGAGTTCTCAATAGCTGGAAAAGCCCGCCAAAAGGCGCTTTATAGCAGGGGGCTGGAAAAGACAGGAAATGACCCAAAATGGCCAATAGACTACAAGTTACTGCCTTAAACCACTCCTCTAAGGACAAACAGGCAGCTCAGTACTCCCCACTCTCACTGGTGAGTAAAGAAACTTCCCCCTGACCAAACAAGGAAAATGGAGAAACACAGGAACCAAGACAAGGCCCAGGGATCAGCAAAATCTGGTCTCTGGAACACTAGTTAGGAAAGTATGGAAAACAAGGATATTTTTTTTTGTTTTTTTCAAGTTTTTTACAGAAAAGCAGAAAACACAATAAATGCTATGATTTTCGACTAAATGCTATCAAAAGCTAGTACACTTGAGTGTATTAGCCTGTAGTTTATACTGCAGATGTGTAAAGACAGCCATATGAAAAGAGGCAGATTTTGGAAACTCTCAGACATGTAGAGCACAGGCTGCAACTGCTATGAGCTGCTACCAAGGTTTGTCATAGATCTTTGTCCCTTGAATTGCCTTAGCATGTTGTCTAACTCTGAGCAAGTTACTTGATCGATAGTGCCCATGGGTAATCATTCACACCCTTCTCCCCATAGGACAGGTGCATGTGCATAATCATATGAATTAAAAAATAAATATCAGAAATGTTCACCACCAATCACAGACAGAGGTGAATAGCCTGTGATAAATGTGCTACAAATTGCAGTATTGCCTTTTAAGTGCATGATGCAAACTTCACTTACCAACCTCCATTTGGATTGAGTTTCGGCATTATTACTATGCTGAACATGTCCCTTGAGATTATATAACAAGCTCATAAAAGTTTGCAAACGTTTTTACAGCAGTAAATATAGTAAACAACAAACACTGCAAGAGCACATAACATGATAACAACAATGGGTTATACATGTATGCTGTAACTTTCACAACGTGTATTAATACTATAGCTTTGTCTTCTGAATTATCTTTGTTACATTTCTTTCAGCGGACAATATATTTTATTTTTTAAAACTAAAAAGTACAAAATAATCCACAGGATAAATGCTCCATTGTATAAATGAAGTAAAAATAAATATAACCAAATAATTAGTCAACAGCAGAGCGAACAAGGTACACGGAGTCTCTGAATCCTTCAGCATAAAACTATATATTTATTGTCACAAATAAAGCTGTGAGCACTTTTGCATTTAATCTTCATTAGACCTTAAAACAAACAAAAAGAAACACCTCTTTTATAAAAATTCAAAACTCCTTTCACCAATCAGTTCAACACAATAATTAGGTAACTGATTAATTCTTTAAAGGTACAATACATAAAAAGGTTGAACTTCATAACATAGCAACCTGATAGGGCAATAAAAAGTCTACATAATATTTGTCAATAAAATTCTAACCATAAATTTCTAAAAACTCCAAAACTATATAACCTATATATAAAAATTATTATATAACAAATACATATAAAATAACATGACATAAGTGCTGGGCATAAATTATAATTTCTGAACTCTTCATTTCTTTAACTAGGGCTTGATAGATGCCCTCTCATTCAGCCCACTCCCCCTATCTGCTCTGAGAACGATAATCCAGTTTGTTTCTCTGTATTCTGTATGGTTACGAATATCACCTTCTCTAAGGGTAGGGATAATGTTCTCAATGACCCTGAACATAAAGGAATGTGTACTGCCAAACTGTATGACATGTTTAGAAAGTGCATTATGTTCTGATTTTCTTCTAATATTATATATATGCTCTCTAATTCTATCACATAGAGTTCTATTAGTTTTTCCAATGTAGAATGAATTGCAGATCCTAATACATTCCTTATTGACAGTGGAATCAAAATCCACTCCTTTGATATCTCACAAATGGGACGGGGCTGCAGTACCCTCTCTTAACCTGCCCAGATCTGCCCAGCTCTTAGCTATCTCTTCCTGTCTATATCCTCTCTCTAATAACCTATTCTCTAAATTCTTCATCTCAGTCTCAAAACCAGTAAGCAAGTGATTCAACCTAGAGACTCTCATGCCTTAACCTTATGCATACTTTGATCAGAGATAAGAGTGCATTCCTACATGTCTCTTTAGATAGACCCCAGTAATGGAATCAATCACATAGCTCTATAAAAAAAAGAAAAAATCTAAATTTGTGTGTAAGACCAATTAATAGCGAATTTTTAACAATTAGTGAGACCATTCATCATATGATGAAATTCACATAACTCTCCTTGAGTCCCCTGCCATAAGAGGAACAAATCATCGATTAAACATCGATAAAACAATACACTAGTCTGAAATTCCTCTTTTTAAAATAATATGGTATTCTCCCAATGTGCCAGGAACATATTGGTGTAACTATTGGCACATGAAGTGCCCATAGCTACGCCATGTCTCTGAATGTATATCTCTTCATTGAAAGTAAAGAGGTTATTCTCTAAAATAATCTCTAAGAAATAACAAACAAGATCAATCTGCATTAAAGTAAATTAGCTTCAACTACAAAGATACTCATTACATATTGTAGTCCCAAATCATTTTGGATTCAAAAAGGAAAGAACATCAAAATGTCATCAAAAAAATCACATTCTTAAGTTCATGAATCCCCTTTACACACTCATACAAGTCAACAAAAAATGTTTGGAATCTCTCAAAACTACTTTATTCAGGTTAATAACTGGTCTCAGATGTTTCTCAACGTAGATCGATAGAGGCTCTGTAATCCATCCTCCACCTGCCACTATGGGTCTCATTGGTGGGTTATGCATGTGCTTATGCACCTTTGGCAACCCTTGCACTAAAGATATTAAAGGGTTAGGAACTCTAAAATAATTATATGTTTCCTCCATAATAAGATTTCCAACAAACACGTCATACAAAGTGTTCTGGACTGCTGAAATAATCCTATGGACTTCATTGACAGTGATCTTACTATAATAATTTTCATCACTCAACATCACTTCCATGGACCTTACATAATGTATTCTGTCCATGATAACAATTAGGCCACTTTTATCAGCTGGCCTTATAATAATCGATGTATTATTCTGTAAGTCCCTCAATGCAGTTCTTTCTCTATGAGTTAAATTATACTTAAATTTTCTATTAATATCACTTGTTTGATTATCATAACATTTGTATATATTTTCTTCTATGAGTTTCATATAGGCGTCTATCAAAGGGTGATTATTAGGGACAAAACTACTTAATTTTTTAAAGTGTACTTGACATACACTGCTGTCTGTATAATTGTCCCCCCTAACCGAATCACCATACTGCAAACGCAACATAACATTCCTACAAAAAAGTTTCAAGTCCAAAATAGTGTCAGACATCCTACTTCTACATGTAGGAATAAAATTCAAGCCCTTGCATAACACTTCCCTCTCTTCAGATGATAACTCATATGAAGAAATATTTTAAATCAATGTTCCAGTGCCTTTCCCCACATCTTTTTCAGAGTTTGATTCAGGTTGTACTCCCCTGAAAATTTGCACTTCTGGCGCCCTCTGCTCATAGATCTCGTACATCTCCCTCCTCGATCTGCCCTGACAGGTAAAGGAAAAGGGAGCTCACCTATAGCCTCATTACAGGCCTTATCATGTGCCAATAGTTATGCCAATATGTTCCTGGCACATTGGGAGAATACCATATTATTTAAAAAAGAGGAATTTCAGACTAATGTATTGATTTATCGATGTTTCATCGATGATTTGTTCCTCTTATGGCAGGGGACTCAAGGAGAGTTATGTGAATTTCATCATATGATGAATGGTCTCACTAATTGTTAAAAATTCACTATTAATTGGTCTTACACACGAATTATGGCAGGGGGCTCAAGGAGAGTTATGTGAATTTCATCATATGATGAATGGTCTCACTAATTGTTTAAAATTCACTATTAATTGGTCTTACACACAAATAGAATTTTTAGATCTTTTTATAGAGAAGCTATGTGATTCCATTATTAATACTGGGGTCTATCGTAAGACATGTTATAGGAATGCACTCTTATCTAGATCAAGTATGCATCCAGGATATGTCTTTCGGAATTTGGTAAAAGGTCAAGGCATGAGAGTCTCTAGGTTGAATCCCTTGCTTACTGGTTTTGAGACTGAGATGAAGAATTTAGAGAATAGGTTATTAGAGAGAGGATATAGACAGGAAGAGATAGCTAAGAGCTGGGCAGATCTGGGCAGGTTAAGAGAGGGTACTGCAGCCCCATATTTTGGTCCCATTTGTGAGATATCAAAGGGAGTGGATTTTGATTCCACAGTCAATAAGGAATGTATTAGGATCCCTGTTTTTACACTGGAGGCAACAAATGGTTGAACTTTTCACTCAGAACTGGTCCATTTTACAGGTGGATACAGAAATTAGTGAGATCGTGGGTGATAGACCTAGGTTTCTTTATAAGAACAGAAATAATTTGAAGAGGTTATTCTGTTATGAAAGGAGCAACCATGTCACAAGTAATGAAGTAGGGATTACCCTACCATGTGGCAGTTATAATTTTTGCTCTTTGATCAACACTTCCAGTTCTTTTCATCACCCTGACCTTAACAGGGAATTTGTATTTCATGCCAATGCTAATTGCAGGACCTCCAATGTGGTGTATTTAGCTGAATGCAATATTTGCAATTCATTCTACATTGGGAAAACTAATAGAACTCTACGTGATAGGATTAGAGAGCATATGTATAATATTAGAAGAAAATCAGAACATAATGCACTCTCTAAACATGTCATACAAGTTGGCAGTAAACATTCCTTTATGTTCAGGGTCATTGAGAACATTATCCCCACCCTTAGAGAAGGTGATATTCATAACCATACAGAATATAGAGAAACGAACTGGATTATCGTTCTCAGAGCAGATAGGGGGAGTGGGCTGAATGAGAGGGCATCTATCAAGCACTTGTTAAAGAAATGAAGAGTTCAGAAATTATAATTTATGCCCAGCACTTATGTCATGTTATTTTATATGTATTTGTTATATAATATTTTTTATATATAGGTTATATAGTTTTGGAGTTTTTAGAAATTTATGGTTAGAATTTTATTGACAAATATTATGTAGACTTTTTATTGTCCTACCAGGCTGCTATGTTATGAAGTTCAACCTTTTTATGTATTGTACCTTTAAAGAATTAATTAGTTACCTAATTATTGTGTTGAACTGATTGGTGAAAGGATTTTTGAATTTTTATAAAAGAGGTGTTTCTTTTTGTTTGTTTTAAGGTCTGATGAAGCTTAAATGCAAAAGCACTCACCGTTTTATTTGTGACAATAAATATATAGTTTTATGCTAAAGGATTCAGAGACTCTGTGTACCTTGTTCACTCCATTGTTGACTAATTATTTGGTTACATTTTATTTTTTATTTTATGTTTATTAACTGGGTAGATGCAAATATACTTTTCAGCCATAACTCTGGCCACAAAGGCAAGACAAGACTGAATAAAATTATAAAAAACAACATTTATAATAATATTGTAACAAGAACATCAAAGCCTAGATATTATAGTGGAAAGAAAAATGTATATACACAATAGTAGGTCAAGAAATATAAAAAGTAAATTGTCTAAATGAACAGCAATATATGATGTTTAACAATAAAGTCTGGTAATACAAAAGACATTAATGCACAAAGCAAGACCCAATAAAAAATGTGAGAAACCAAAATCCAACACAAGGGTGCACAAACCAGTAACAAAATCCAGCTTGTTGCAGTAAGAAGAGCCAGAGTCACAGATCCTCATCAAAACCAAACAAAAAAGTTTAATAAAAGTTAAGTGTTTTCTTTCCCAGTTTGAAGGAACTTCATCAGAACAGTAAAAAACTTACTTCCTCTTCATTTTAAAATCTGTGCACAAAATCACATGCATCATTACAGCCAATCAGAATTGTTCTTTTAGTTTAAATAGTTTGGAACTTAAAGCAACACAAACTTGAAAAATAAACAAATTATAACAATAAAGTCTGGTAATACAAAAGAGATTACTGCACCAAGCAAGATCCAGTAAATAGTTGACAGACCAGTCTAAAGAATACTGAATAGTATTTATCCAGAGATGACAAAGAAGTTTGCCAGTCAGCAGACAAAATATTACATAAGTTAACCATAAAGCATTTGTTCCCATTGATTGCAGTCGTTATATAGTGATGAATTAGTTGAATAATTAGTTGACTCTGTGTGAGAATTAATGCAAGTTAGCCAGTAACTATAAAACAGTTACGCTTGTTTTCTATAAATAGGTGGTCTCTAAGAGCTGTCTTGAAGGTAGAAGTTTCCTAATGGTGTGATGTCTTTGCAAATTTCATTCAGTAAGTCTGGCACTAACTTCACAGATTCAGTGGGGATGTGGCCTTAATTGCAAGGACAAACAGAAACAGCTATGTCTGCAGACAGAGGGCATTATGGTTCATAGGTAAGTACTAGGCCAACTGACCTTGTGCACCATTTTAAGCCTAGCCAATTTCCATTAGTTAGAATCAAACCATATATACCGGTTTAAGAAATAAACACCATAACCATTATGGCAACCAGCAAACAGTAGCCAGATGTTTAATCAAAGTTAATTTGTCCACTGGACAATTCTGTGAATACATACAGCTATGAACTGCATTGAGTTAACATTGACTTTACCCTTTTCTCCACTGTTTTGTGGTCATGCAGTTAGTATATGTAAGTCAGGGGGATGTGAGCAGTCTCCACACACATGCTGGGTACATGGGAGGAGGGCTTATTTCACCTACAAAAAAAAACGAGCTTGTGATTCACTGAATGCTGTTTTTAGCAATGTACATTTGCAGAACTGCCTGGCACAGGAATTTAATTTAATTAATCATCATAAATCTGCAGGAAACATACTGCAATTTTAATGCAAGACCAAAATAAGAAGGCATAAATCTTTTCATCAGTAATAATGAAACATTATTAATACCAAGAATGGGTTAACTAAAATAAAGGCAATGTGATGCAGATTCAGAAGCAAATATTCTGTGGTAATGTAAGCAAGTGCAGACAGAGGATTGCCTACAGACCACATGTAGTATACGAGAGAGTTCTGACATACTGAACGACCTCTGGGAATACATTCCAGAGGGAAGCAGCAAAGAAAACATAAGGCATTTTCCCACAGAATAAAGATGCCCAACATTTTGGCTGTCTTTTTTTTTATTGTGCGTAGAAGTTTCTTAAGGATCTAGGGGAAAGACACACATAACTGAAGGTATGATACTGTCCACCATGCAGCACTTACAAAAGCAATGCAATTTTTCACAGCATTGGTAAAACCAGGGGTGCCAACATAGAAATAAGCATATGTTGCAAGTCTTTAGGCACATCTGGCTGAAATTTTCTGAGAAACTGCATGGCAAGGGTAGCAAAGACTACTTTAGAGAACACAGTTCTGCAAATTGACATTGATCTGAAATCATAATATAAGATTGCAATTTACATATACAAGTTTTCACTGAGTTGTGCAGATTTTATTATCCATTTAAAATTTAGTGGTGTAGAAAGCTTCAAAACTCCCCTAGCATCCCCCCACCACTTTGATTTTTTTTAATTCTTTTTATCCTTACTTCTTGCTAATCAGTCATCATGCAATGAAGAAATCTATTAATTCCTTTTAGATGGAGGTCCAAATGTGGGAGGCTGTCTTGCAGGCAGCCATCAAGTTTTTCTGTTGACAACTTAATTTACCAAAGTCTGGAGAGTGATGTGTGTGGTCAGTTGCTCAAAGGCCTGCTATGATATAACTACTAGTTCCATGACACAATTCATAACATTTACACACACACACACACACACACACACACACACACACACACACACACACACACACACATACACAAACTTGGAAAGTTGCTGCATGTCAGAATTTGGCACAAGCAAGTACCCATCCCTGGCCCCGACATTGTGCATTGTACTCTTGCTTCATTCAGGTGTCACAGCATACCAGACTACCTCCCTCTCTACATGGGTGGGTCACCATCAGCCACTCACTCTAACCCTCCATAATTGAAAATGAATCCAGGTCATTTAGATGACAATCAGGGCTTCATACCACAGTGCAACTGAGTTCACTCTTCAATTTGAGTTTTTATACTTTTTTCATATTTTGCATTCTTTAGTCAACCATTAAGTAAAATCAGTACCTTATTTGCTCAACTAGCAAGTGATAAAAAAACAAACATAAACAGACAAAATATTATGTGGACCAAATTAACTATCTAAATGTAATTGCTTTTTATCTGCATACATAATTATCAACACATATTCAGCCTGCTTTTCATGCATTTCAGGTAATATTTAAAATTATACCATGAATACTAATGGAAAAGGACTTTTTCCATGCTATGTTAAATGGGTTTAACATGCTAAACGGAGATCTCCGTTGCTTATTTTAAACTGTCTCGCTATGTTAAACCCATTTAATCTTGCTTTCTCCGTTGCTTTCTGATGTACCGCGCAGGCGCCGCAGACAGGGTAGCCCTACATGAGAACAGACATCTGCGAAGGGTTACAAACAGGCATTATATTATGCCATTATTTAAGAAAAGTAATAGTTTCTTTTCTTAAATAATGTCTTATTGCTATAACAGGCAGCATTTGTATATTGGTTTGCTAGATCCACAGGCATACTTCATTTTATTTCTCATAGTGTATGATGCAAGGCAGGTCACTTAACCAGACTGATGCTCATGGAACACCCTTGAAAAGAGGCAGTACTCTCTAGTGGGCACTACCTAATTAAAATGTGTGAATGAATGAATGAATGAATGAATGAATGAATGAATGAATGAATGAAAAGATATGTCAGTGGACACAAACAGGCACTATAAAGTGCAAATGGCTGGCAATGATGGTCCTTATTTAAGAAGGACACCTGGGTAGCCATAATGGCTGACCAACAGTAAGTTTTCTAGTGTGACCAGACAGTAGGAAGAACAACAAGAAGACTGGGGTTTAAAATTAAAGGTTGTTATGAGCTGAAAGGAGGGAAGTAATGTCACCTTCATTTAGTTCATTGTTGATATTCCAGTAAAATAGCATGTCCTGATCCAGAGAGTGGTTTTCTCAAAGAATATGAAAATGAAGTCCTCAGCTTCACTGTCACTAAAGTTACACAGACTATGCATGAAGGCCTGTGAAGAGAGAGAAAGTATAAGCTACCTCAGTCCATAAGGGACATGGATGCCAGGCCCAGTATAAATTTCCTATTCCCCATCCACTGGTCTAGGTTGTGCTTAAATTGGATAATAGATGAACTCAGCTTCACGTGGATGGAAAGTTCCATAAGATGGGCAGTTTCTGGGACATTTATCTGTCTCTCTAGCATGTTCTGTTTAAGTCACAGACAAAATTCTGGTTGCTACATCTTGTATTTCTGGTACTCTTTGACTTATGAATATGTAGGAGATTTATAAGTGTAGGGTTTGTGGATGCCTTGCAAGGCAGGCATACCTCACTCCTCAGCTGTCTATAGGAGACTGAGTAGAGGGAAAGGGCTTTAAGATGCTCTGCATAAGGCAGGTTTGTTACACCATGTATTCTTTTTGTAAGGAACATCTGAGTTTGTTCTAGTTGCTGTATATGCCTGGTCAGGTACATACTAAAGGGAGCATTGTACTCTATGATTGGTCTATTAAGGGCAGAGTACAGTGGGATAATGACCTCTTTGGACCTAGATGTCATGCCCTTACTTATAAGTTGTGCAACATAATAGGATTTCCTCACCACTGTGGCCACATGGTGGTCAAAGGTAAGGCTGCTGTCTACATGTGTATCCAGATCCCTGACCACTGGGTCAACACTTAGGGGCATATTATCAACATGGTAATTAGTGGGGATGGTTGACTTCAGAAAGGGTACAAGTATATATTTCTTAGCATTGAGATTAAGACCATAGTTTTGGCACCATTTGCTAGTCAGAGAAAGGCCTTCTTAAAGAAAGCTAGTGTCAGCAGAGGAGTCAATGATAACCCCCAGCTTACAATCATCTGCAAACATAGTCAGCCATAAACCTTCAGCACTTGCTTTCATTACAGATAAACAGATGCCGAGAAACAGTGGGCCCCGTACTGAGCCTCTGTGGATTCCGCTTGTGACTGACTTCTTGGTGGAGGTGGCCTCACCTATTTGGACCTCCTTGGTCTTATCAGTGAGTCAGTTAGCTATCCAGCAAGTGATAAAAGAGTCTATACCTAAATTAGTGAGCTTGTCTATAATGCCTGATTGGGGTATTCTATCAAAATCCTTGGCAGGATGAGGTAAGCTGTGTGTACAGTCTTCCCTCATCCAGTGCTTTGGTGATCCTCTTGAAAAAGTCCATCAGATTTAACAGGCATGACCTTCCTTTAACACAGCCGAACTGTGTTGGGTCCAGCATTTGCAGGTTACCTATGTCCTTATTTCTCATGTCCATGATGATTCTTTCCATGGCCTTACATATGAGGCTGGTATCTCCAAATCCTATTCTCTATGCTACACGACCTGCATCACATACAGTAACTTATAGGATGAGATTCATAAAGTATTACACTTCACCACAAGGGATAGCTGTTCCTAAGCATAATGAAACTTGTCTGGAAGTCATCCAGTATAGTAATACCAAAATAATAATGATAAAATGCAGTCAAGTGCAAAGTGATAGGGTTTAGAGGCTTTTGCCAGTCCAATGTTCAGGGATGAGTAAATGTTGTTGTATATGATCTCTGAGCATTGCTAGGCATTGCCTCTAAAGTTTCTGACATAACTGAGGAAGGATTTGTTGTTGTCCTTAGTAGAGGCAACAATTCTCAATTCATGCTTACTTTTGGAGGATTTGATTTTGTTTATAAATTATTTGATGATTTTTCTGAGTTCATCTTTAGATGATGGGGTATTAAGTTTGCTCTTATGGGCTATGAGTCTCTTCCACTTATTGTATAGTTTGTTTCTAGTACAAGGGTTTTACCATAGTAACTTATTCCTGAGTTTACCGTTATATGTCTTATGGGGACAGATGTCTTGATGCATACTTTGAGGTAGGAGTAGAAATTATCTACAAATGTGGCAGCATGCAAGATAGAATCAAGGAAGAGAGAAGAGCACCTACATTTCAGCATGTCATCAGTTCACTGGATTAGGTTTGGTTTCCAGTAGTTTCTAAAGACAGAAATGTTTGTGGTAAGTCAGGTTTTACCCTCATACTGAGTGTTACTGAACAGTAGTCAGACTTGATCTGTGACATAGTAATGGCAGGCATTGATCGGTGACATAGTAGGCATTGAGCATTGGATGGCTATACTGATGAGTACCAGGGCAAATATTTTAAATCCCTACTGGGTCTAGGGAGCAGGCATTCATGAAGTTTGGTGAGCTTTGTGCATATTAATTTAAGTTGGTGCAGGTTTTCCAGTTAATAGATGGATAGTTGAAGTCTCCCATGAGAATTGTGCTAGGCTAAATAGAGAGGGATGTCAGATTGTTTAGAAATGCCTCATGGAAAGCAGGTGACATGGAGGGGATACAGTGATTGGGTATGATATGGTATGGAGTTCTACTTACCATGAAAAGAATATGGAGAAGTTCAAGGTCATTGCCCTGGTTTAGAAGTCTGGAGGTGAGATGGCTTCTTAGGAATGCATACATTTCCCCATCATTAACAGCATTATTTTCCATGTTAGGTTTGAAAAAGTGGTAAGAACTGAAACCCTGCACTTTGGGAATGCAATTGCTGTTCTGAAACCAGTAAAGCCAAACCCCACTAGCTGTAGACATGCTATGTTTTGGACTTTTTATGGCCTCATTAGTTCAATATAAGTGAGTGTTTGGCTATACTTTAGAAACATAGGGCTGCCCGAGCTGATGTCCAGAAATATTAACATGCCTGAAAAATATGCCAGACACCATCCACGCAAAGGTTAAAAAGGTTACACAAACAACCATTCAAAAAAAAACTGCAAGAAAGACTCAGATAAGTTACAAGTCTTCACTGTATAATACCTTAAACCTCCTATAGTAGCACACAAGGGATATATCCAAATTACCCCTCCTGTGTTTCAGCTACATTATTTCTGAATGCCCATTACTTTTTACTTTTTGTGTTTTTCCTCTTCTCACCTCCCTCCCCCAGTTCCTAGAATGATGATTGTCATGTGAATAAATTGGATGATCATTGACAGGAAGGTGAGTGGTTAGGGGGGGGGTGGGGTCAGTTGCCAAAAATATTACAAAAAAGTAAAAAAGTAGCCCAAGCATACTCTTGAGCGGTTGCAAATGCAGGCAGTACTGAGTAACCTGGTTACAAATTGTAAACTTGCATGTCAACAGTTGTAGTTCCAGCATTCCGTTCCCCATACCTGTTCCACCAGTAATATTTGTAAATGCATGTTAGCCATGTTTCTTTATTCCTATTTACTAATGCTCCTTTAAAGATTATCTCATGCATGATGACTCTACTCTACTTACCCCACCACTTCTACTGATGTTTTTTTCTGGTACTATTTCCTTCAATAGTTCATCCTTGATTTATTGCTTACGTCCCTCTGATTCACTCCTCCACCTTCATTGCACATCCTCTAATACTAATGCTGCAGCCTACTCTAAATTGGCATCTGTCTCACCCTCAGTCTAAGACTATGACCAGGGCACTGGTAGGATTTTTCTTCATCTTTTCAACTCACATTGAAGAAGACCATCCATAAAGAAATGAGACAATGGAGACAGAAATGGTTATGTGTCTCAGACTTACAAACAAGATCCAGTATGAAAACAAATTCAAGAAGCACAGAAGTCCAAGAACAAGGGATATGGTGTAATACCTGAAGAAAATGGAGTAAAGGGTGGTACAAGTAAGTATTTCTTCACAGCCCAATAAATTCATGAGTTCATAACACAGGCATATGGTAACACTAGTAAAAAAGTACAGAATGTCAAAATTCAACCAGTGACTTCTCATTTTATGTGATTCCATATTTCTTTAATTTTACAGGTACACATACTAAGGTCATGCAGTTTCTCTCTCTCTCTCTCTCTCTCTCTCTCTCTCTCTCTCTCTCTCTCTCTCTCTCTGTCTCTCTCTCTGTCTCTCTCTCTCTGTCCCTCTCTCTCTCTCTCTCCCTCTCTCTCTTTGTCCCTCTCTCTCTCGCACTCTCTCTCTCCCTCCCTCTCTCTCTCTCTCTCTCTCTCTCTCTCCAAATCACACACTTGCATGCACAGTCACAGCTATGGTCAATTTAGAGTGCCGAATGTACCTATTGCATGTCTTTGGAATGTGAGAGAAAACTGGAGGACCCGGAGGAAACCATCATGAACACAGAGAGGACATGCAGACTCCTCAGTGAAGGCACCCCAGTCAACAATCAAACCAGAGAACCCCTTGCTGTGAAGTAACAGCATTATCAGCTGCATAGCTGTTGCAATTCTTTAAAAAGACAACATTATTGCTGCTAAAATATTAGATTTTTATAAGTATGTTCCTGGATATGCCAGTTTTATAACTATCAGTGTCACATACTCTGGCTGGTAAATTATCCCATAAGTTGGAAATGAGCTGCACGTGATATACATTCAGAACACTAGAGTTTGATCCCAGTAGCTTGTCCTTTACTAAATCTCCTGCACCATACTTGAAAGTAACCAGTATCACCTACTTGGCTTTGTATGTTTGCAAAAGACTAGTAAAAAATAGTAGTAAGAAAATACAGCTCTTCTTTTTCAGCTATTCTGCAGTGTCATTTAAAAGGAAATTAAAGGATGCTGACATGATGTACACGATGGTTATTTTTATTTGTAAAGAGTAGGGCCCCTTAAAAATCTGAACTTCTATGACAAAAACTCCCGACTCCTAATGTTTATCAGAATTTACAGCCTCCACCCCCGACCGTTAAAGTCTTAAATTTCACTTCCCAGACAAACCGATGACAGCAGTATTTACAGGGGGCCAGCAGTGGCAGGGATAAGGGAATTATTTCTACAGATTCTGCAATAAAAGAGTCAACTTGTGAAAAAAAAGATTCACCCTTAAAGATAACTATGCTACTGGTAGGCCAAGTGTGCAAGCTTCTTTCTTTGCTAAGTGAAACTGGAGAAGGACTAGGAATGTCTCTGGCTCTGCTTTGCTTTGTAACTAAAAGACCACAGAGAGTGCCACTCTAACTGGATTAGTAACATCCTCAATGTATCCCCAGTGTCGGGATCCTCATATTACCTTTTGATCTCTAGCCTTGGCATGTTACAAAGCTCAGTGGTTAATTCTATTTATGCATAAGTAGCTGGATGGTTCTGTATAAAAACATTACCAGCCTGTTTTGACACAATACTGTTAATTTGTCTTACATATGGATTTGTTTACTTTGATGCCTTGCAGTGAAAATGAAAAGCTAAAAAATATGCTGTCTACAGAAAAACTAAATATTTAAGATATGAACTGGTTAATTGTATTTTCCATGTATCTCGTTATGAATCCGATGCACCTCATTATGAATCCGATGCACTAAACATCAAGCAGACTAAATTTTTAGAATGATGCCTTTAGACTAACTTTTCATAGTAGCATCTCAGACTGAATGTTCAGAATGCTACATTTGAATCATCAAATTCCTCCAAAACAGCCTTACCATTCAACATTGTCTTCACTTTATACAGCAGAGTTGGTACTAGCAGCTTTTGTGAATGTATTTTAGTTAGGCTTATTTTTGTTACTGTTCTTTAATTACTTTGTTGATTCCAAATATTTGTGACTTCAAGGATTTTAGCACACCAGACCTAACTGCAAATATCTGCTTCTTTAACTTCTTGCAAACTAATTTTCATCATTTTAGTGATGCTTTCTAGCCATCTTGGTCTCTGCTGCCTCTTTCTTCTTTTATTTTTGATCTTTCCTGGCTAGCGTCAGTGTCTTTTTTCCTTAACGAATCCTGTCTTGTCATTTTATGGTCAACATATTTGCATTTTAATTTTGCTATTACAACTTCCAATGACTAATCTTTTTTTTTTTTTTTTTTTTTTTTTTGTTATTTTATGGAATCAAGCTGATCTATTGACAGCTATTGACTCAAATTTCTATAGACAAAAACATGCCAAAACAATTTTTGGTTTGCTTCAGAAGCAAGTTTTTTTTTTTTTTTTTTTTTTTTTAAGAGGGTCAAGTCCTCCTTTCTCTTCCCTGTGGGTGAATACTCCACACCCCCAAAATGTATAGATACCTACTGTTTGGTTACACAACAGTGGACTAAACTTAAAACTCCACTGTCATGGAAAGTTGCTTTGGCAGTATTACCACACTATTAGCATTCGTACTGATATTTATCTATAGCCGTATCTGTTCCCTTATTTTTTTAAGTATTAACTGATTTGATCTACCTTTATTTCACTGAATTCTCAAAAGTCTTCTTCAATACCACAGCTCAACAGTATTGATTTTCAGTTGCACCTTGTAGTCAAGCTCTCAGAGACGCAGGCTATTACTAGGAAAAACAGCTTTGGTTATACAGACCTTTGTTGTGAATGTGATATCTTTCCTGTTTTGCCATAGTTTTCTTTCCAGAAAGCTACCACCTTTTAATTTCATGGTTGCTATCACCATCTGCATATGTCTTTGACACCAAAAAATATAAAATTAGTCCTGGTCTCCAGTTCTATCCAGTCTATATTTGAAGACTCAATAAGGCTAAATAGCATCATTTCAGCTTTTTCGAAACTGTACAATACCATAATGGCATTATTTTGTAAGATGTGAAACAATTCTACTAGATCTCCATCACTTTCTGTAGTTCTGTTATTAGCAAGGCTTTCTATGGCCCATTTAACTTCCCCCTCTAGGATACATGGGATTTGGTTTACTACCTGATTTACTTTTGTTTACATTTTAATCTGACATTTATTTGTTATTTATTTATTGGCATTTGTTTACCGGGAAAGTTTGACTAGGCAAAAAAACATTTTCAGTGAAGGCCCGTGAAGAAAAGCTCTACAGAATACAAATTACAACAGTACACCAAATTCACTTATAATAAAATTTACAATGGAAGGAGAAAAATATAAACATCAAATCAATCTATAGAAAATATACAACATAAATGCACTTCAGATTAATAAGTATGAAAGAAAAAGAAAAAAATTATACAAGATAAATGCAAAATGAGTATGAGAAGAAAAGAAATCGGTAGAATTGGTGGCAGAAAGTAAAGATTTCCCTCTACAGAGTCTCACAAGAAATATTGAGTTGAGCTTGTTAAACAGTACTAAAAGTAGCAGAGAGCTGTCGGGCAATACAGGCCAATAAGGGAATTAGAAACATTGGTTTGAGACACAGTAAATAAGGGAGTTGGCATAACAAATATGAGGACGTGAGAAAAGGTGAACGTTTGGTATTAATCTGCTGTGATACTGAAACATAGCTGCAAAGGAATACTTTTATTAAAGATTTAAATTAGTAAATGTTAGATAATTACCTGATAGGGATCGAGATGGAGTACCAAAATTTGGACAGTCAGGGGAGAGAACACCTGCTATAAATGGAACTAGAAACTCTGTGTGCAGTGGATGGTCTAAAGGGTAAGGCAGAGAACTGATAATGTGGACAAGACACACAAATCTAGTCTGGATGAATAGGCATGTAATTATAAGCATCTTTTAACTCTAATGTTACCAGGAAACTTGAAAAAGGAAGAAGTAACAGGATGTGAAATGTCATCACTTAGGAAAGAAAGATTCAGAAATGGTGTCCAAGCATTTCCTTTCTTTGGGACATGGGAAGGAGGAACTGGTTATATCACTCTTTGGGACAGCATGTGATGAACAACTGGTGGAAACAAGAGTCCGATCTCGAGTATGAGAAATGACCACCTGCAAAACAGGAATTTCCTCCCACTGCCATCTTTAACCTTGACAAATCATCTTTAGAACCCATTTGTCTGAAACCACTGTTGACAATGAGAAAAATAGAGACTCAGACTTTCTGGAAGAAAAAGGGGACAGGGTGGGAGGTCACAAGGCCTCTTGAATAATCACTCAAACTTGTTAGACTGTCCTTGATTTCATAGGTTCATATGTTTATAGGTGTTTACTAGGGTAACGACCACAAGGGCCTTTTTAAGACTAGCCATGCATCCCAAATCTCTGACAAGTTCTAGTATCTTTGATAATTGTAAGCAGGGACCTGGGAAATGAACCATTTAAAGGCTGCCTGTGTCCATTAGAGACATAGTTACCAAACCAAGGATGAATTTCCTGTTCCCCATCTAGTTGTCTAAGTTACACTTGAATTGGGTTAGGGAGGAACTCTGCTTCACATGGATGGGGAGCCTGTTTTGGAGGTTCGGGGCTTCTTTCTTGGAACTACCTGGACGTTTCTTCTTAATGATCTGTTTACCTGTATTTTGTTGAGACTGTTTATTCTGCTTTTTGCCAAAATTGGAAGAGAAATTAGAGAATCCCTTGTAAAATGTGGAAAAGGAGAACTAGAAAAATCTTATAGATTCCCCTGGATCAGATTACCTCTTTCATCGCACTTTTTGATCACCTCTGCAGCAGAAGGGCCAAAAAGTACATCTCTATCAAAAGGGGCCAAAAAGTACATCTCTATCAAAAGGGGCCAAAAAGTACATCTCTATCAAAAGGGGCCAAAAAGTACATCTCTATCAAAAGGGGCCAAAAAGTACATCTCTATCAAAAGGGGCCAAAAAGTACATCTCTAGCAAAAGGGGAACTAAAAAAATCTCATTTTTAACATCATCATCTGGGAGGTTCTGAAAATGTAGCCGTGCAAACCTCCTCAAACAGTATCAGTGGCCATATTCCTGGAAGATGTATCAACAGAGTCATACACGTACTGTAAACTATGAGTAATGACCTGTGTAATAGAAGAAACTAACCTGTATCTATTCTTAACCAATGTTTTCATATTATGTCTAATTTTGTTATACTTATTTAAGCTGTATTTGTTTCTTGTTATTACTTTTTAAAGACTGTAAAATGATAGTTCTTAAAATCTTTTGTAATACTTAGTAGCTTTTCTCCCAAAGCCTCCACTGAAAATGGACTCCTATCCAATCTGATTTTCAAGTGATCAAATGTCAATAAATTAAATAAAAATAAATAAATACTTAGGAGATTTTCTCCCAAGACCTTCACTGAGAATGGGGTCCTACCCAGTCAGACTTCCACAGCAATCAAATGTCAATAAATAAATAAATATAAATAAATAAATAAAATTAAAGCAGATTTTTTCCACACAAGGAAAACAATTGCAGATAAAACACTCCTCATACTTTCACAATTAGTCAGAACAAACTGTAACATGAGTCTGGCAATTAAAATTTCTGAAACTCAAACGTTGCAGAAGTATACACTTTTTCCCATACTTATCAATAATTTTCCCATCCTTACCACAAAGAGTAAGATCGAAATTGATTAAAAGTAAACTCAACTAAAGCTATAGCTGCTGGGTTTGATTTTGGAATAGTGTGTAAAAACTTAAAATACCTATTTATGGGTAACTAGATGACTATCAGAAAAATTGCAGGCAGTAAGTCACATTCTCTAAAGCAGGCAGAACAAGAGGAATGGGTGTAGGTTCTGCAAATTCCTTCTGTAACAGCTCATAGTATTTGCTGAGTGACTGAGAAGCCTCAGTGCTCTCGCATTAAAAACACTGGCACATTCTAGCAATAGTCTCAAGTGAAGAGAACCCCCCACAGGGTGAATCAGAAACTGAGTTCTTCTTTGAGTCTGAATTAGAAATCTGAGGAGAAAGCCCTGTATATGCCCTTCATCTTCTTGTTCAGATTCATAATCTTGAATCTTTTCAGGAAAAGAGATGCCCCTCTTTCTTTTTCCAGAAACTACTTTACAAGGATTAATAGCCTGAATTAAACCAGGGGTCAAACCTAGTAAGTTACTCCTGCCTAATGAAATTTGAGGAGGAGTAGACACATGCTTAGTTTTCTATTTCTTGTTGACAGGAAAAATGGGGCCAACTATGTTACTAATGGCATCACCAACAAAACTGGATCAGAAAATACAG
The DNA here is from genome assembly GCF_019279795.1 of Protopterus annectens. Classification (NCBI taxonomy): domain Eukaryota; kingdom Metazoa; phylum Chordata; order Ceratodontiformes; family Protopteridae; genus Protopterus; species Protopterus annectens. The sequence goes on along the minus strand of NC_056729.1, from coordinate 1,513,092,990 downwards.
TCAACAGAGCCTGCAGCAATAAAACAACAAATCCAACTGAAGTACTGGACAGTGAAATGCCAAAGAGGTTTTTAATAACCACAAAGCCTTGGGGATCTCCCAGTCCATAGTGGCTTTTGGTGCTACACCAGAGGTGTTCAGATAAAAGATGAGTGCTCTGAAGTATAACAAATGGCCTCAGCAAAGTCATTCACTTGTGGCTGAGGCAAATTGCTAGCCTGTTGTGATAGCAAAGGCTAAGAAGGACCGACTGCAGGACTGCTAGTCTGCTTCGGTCAAGCTGAAAATAGTGCCTTTTTACCAGGGAATACAAACAGCAAATGCTGGTAAAACTACAAGTCTTTAAAAGTCACTTTTTCACAAAAAACATAGTTAAAAGCACTTTAAAACACTTTGCCAGCATTCAAAAAGTAACATAGACACAATTTCTTCAGAGAAAAATGTTTTTCAGTTAGTTTATACAAACTTTTAAACTGACAGGAAAAAAGAGTACTCCTGTTTAAAAGTATGATACAGTCTGGTGACAGTCCATTAAAATGCAAAACTCCAAGCTTTAAAATAACTTTCCTGAAGAGGTAAAGTTAAGCACAAACAATAGGAACGTTTGTCCCAAAGAGGAACTTATCTGCCCAGCAAAGGAACAGCACTAGCCGACTGCCAATCCTCAAAAACCTCAGAGGAGCATTCTCTATGACAATTGGAAAGCTCTGAAGGGCTCGGCACACAAACTTGTCTCTTAGTCAACTCAGCTTGGGCTGCCTGACAGTTTGGACATGTGAAAGGTGCTCTGAAGCTTTGGAAGTTTGGCAGTTGTTATATCCTTGGTAGGAAATGACCTGATATAGCTAAAAATACTGCAGCCGTGATCAATATGATGAACACTTTCCAGTACAGAATGCCCAAACACCAAAGCAACCAATGTGCCAAACCAATGTTAAAAGTTAGCTCCACACATTTTAACTATATTAAACTGACATTAAATAATATTTAACAGCAATTTAAACTAAATGTTCTTGTCAGAGAGAGTAAAATCTCCACAGTACATTCAAAGAATTACATCTGCAATAAAATCACAATCAAATATTAAAAAGAAATAGTACAGAGCTATACATACAATAAATAATGTATAAATGCAGAAAAAGGATCAAGTTCTGCAATATTTTCCCATCAAAAGATAAAAATAATACAGATTAACAACAGTAAAGCCGGGCGCTATTAATTTGTGCTTCTAGCTGCAAAAAACAGCCCCTCTAACAGCACAGATACCCATGGCACTTTGACGAGAAATACTGAACATTTCCACAGATGCAGTAAAAAGAAGCATTTGTAAATGACAGAAGCCAAATAAAAGTGCTATAAACAGAAATTTCCACAGGAATGTCTGTAAACAATGACAGGAATAAATACTAAAATAAATAAATTATTAAATACACATAAAAATAGAAACAGAATAATAAATCTAATAATAAAATGAGAGGAAGGAGGGTCCCCAAATGAGGCTTATCGAGCAATAATCTGGAAAAATCAGTACTGGATCCTTGGATGAGACAGAGGACTTACTTCTTTGGGTGGCAGGAAAACACGGAACACTTACTTCATGTGACAGCTGAAGGCTTACCTATTTGTATATGCTCAGTGCTCAGCCAATCAGCTGTCACAGAAAGAGAAAGGGAGGAGAGTCTGAACTTTTGTAAGTTGGCCAGTACTGGGTTACCTTGGCTTCTTCTTCTCTTTCGGGTGTTCCTGTTAGTGGTCGCCACAGCGGATCATCTGTTTCCATTTCTTCCTATCCTCTGCATCTCCTTCGGCCAACAGCAGCCCACTTTCCCCCAGCAGCCTGTTGGCTAACAGTACTGGTGGCAGTCATTGTTAACCCGGGCCTCAACCGATCCGCTATGGAAATCTGCATTGTTGTCCGCATATGTCAAATGTGACTGAGGCAGTGGGAATGATGAGTATATACAGTAGCACAATGGGAAGACTATTCCAGAGCTTGGGACTATAACTAAAAAAGAAAATAAAATCTGCAGATTAGGACTTCAGATATAGATGAATACGATTTGTTTTTCTTTTATTGTGTAGTAAAGAACATGAAGTTAAAAATTATGGGATGAAAGAAATATATGGGTAGCAAGTTAAGAAGTGTATGTAGCAATGGTTGTTATGGATGGGAAAATTCATAATATTTCAGATATAATGATTGTGAATGATAGGACAGGATTTGTTCAGTACTGAAGGCTACCTAAAGCATATTATTTTTGTATGGATGAAAACCAGTTAGTAACAAATAAAGGTGTGGACAATGAGGTGAGGGGTTAGTATTACTGTTCAGGTCTTTACCTCACAGATACAAATTACAGGGTTTGATTCTAACCTCTAGTTTTTGGGTAGGCTTGTAATATTCTGCAGACTGATAGCCTAGTATCTCTTTATGAGCCTATGGGGAGAGAGGACATATCACAAAATATGTAAACTGGCTTATAGGAAATTCACATAATTTGGGCTCTTCTAGTTTGACTGTCCAGTATCAGAAAAATGAAGAGTGGATGAAGCGGGAAGCTCAGAAGGAAAACAAACAGTAGTAAATAGTACTAAAGAAGTTGTTGAAAAAAGAAGGTGGTATGGGGGAAAGGAATACGGAAAAAGGTTGGAGAATGAAGATGCAGATAGAGAAGAAATGAAAGTTCAAAGTGAGGCTATTAACATACAAGAAGAAAATAAATTTGCACTTTTAGAATGTTAAGAGCAAGAATATGGAAAAATGACAGAAGATAAACAAGATAATAAAAATCAGTTGGTAAAAAATGTAGAAGGAAAAGAAAAAGAAGATTGCGAAGTAAAACACAGAAAAGGAAATGGATGGTATAGAAGATTTAACAGCATTAGAAATGATATAGGTTTGGTGGTAGTGGAATGGTGTAAAATAAAAAGAGATGTCTTTTCTTATTGGATACTGATGTAACAAAGAAGGAAAGAGGAAAATAATACAGGTAGTATGAAAGGGCCAAATTCCTAAGTCAGTTTTCAATTAAAGTTCATGAAATTAGTATTGTTTCAGTCTTTGATGTTAGCCAAGAATGCTCTTCTCAGGTTTAAATGTAGGGGTAGAGAGTTCCAGAGTTTGCAGACATAGCAGGAGTACAGTTTGTCACCAGCAGTATTATTAGATTTGATGGTGAGTAAAAGTGATTTATTTTGAGAGAGTTGTTCCCTGGCCGGGAATACTATTTTATTATGTTTTGTAGTGCTGGACAGTTTTCCATTAATATATTAAGTCATGGGCAGTGTGTAGTTTTGAGTATTGTCGGAGCTCTAGTTGATAGATATAGCTGTTTTATGGCTATGTGGTGGTGAATTTTTGAAGTTAGATTGATGGCAACTCTAGCATGTTTGTTAACAGTTGTCTAGTTTCATTTTTTGGGGTGTTATAAAGGTTAGCCTGGATGGGGAGGCATAAAGGAGAGGTGGTAGTAAGTAGGTTGATACAATGTTTTATTTTTTTTCCAGAGCTGTCAATGAGATGATGTTTAGTTCTTTATAATAAACCAAATTTCTGGCGTTTTTCTTAGCTGGGATAATGTGTAGATCAAATTTAAGGTTTGCATTTATTGTGGCTTTCAGTAACTTTGATTGTTGCATTATTTTTATTCTAGTATAATTTTCAGAGAGAAAATTTGAAAGGTTACTTTTGGTCTGAAAAATGTTTTTGGGGTGAAGGCACTATTTTTTTTTTTTAGGATTTGGGAAACGCTGAGATTTTTCTTACGACATGTTTCAATGAATGAGGAGTCCTGATGTAATATAGGCAAGTAATTTATTTTTCTGAAGAAAGAGGAGGTTTTCCCATATTTAATAAAATAAGTAAAATGAGATAAGGAAGGACATATGCTATCTTAGATGGTAAAGGAGACATAAAATATCAACAAGAAAATATTAGGGAGGTGATATAGAGGTTTACAGGGAAAATGTATGAAAAAGAAGAAATTGGTATGCAATAAGAATGGAAAGTGAACAAATCTAAAAAAGTAAATGCATTTTTTTAAAAAAATAATATAAATATAGAAGAAATAGAGAAGGTGATAAAAGAAGGCAAGAATTAATCAGTGTCAGGATTGGATGGTATAAGCTATGGCTATTATAAGGAAATGAATGAAGATGAAAGAGAATTTTTTGAAATATTAAATGAATGGATGAAGGAAAGAATAATGGAAGAAGACATTTGTGGTGGAGTGATAAAAATTATATGGAAAAGGATGAAAGAAAATATATTAAAAAGAGGCCCATAACAATAGGGAATGCTGACTATAAAATACTTATAAAAATACTACAAAAAGTACGGAGAAGGGCTCTATGGTATAAAAGGAAGAGGTAAAAGAAATGTTAATTATAAAGAAGTACTTGAGGCATGAATGAAAAAATATAGAAGTAAGACCGATAGTATGTAATGCAGCTGAAGCCCTGGATAAAGTGAGCCATGAAGCAATGTGATAGATTTTAGAGACATATGACATATAAGAAAAATATTAATGTAGTAAATGTTATAAAAAATCATGTGTACAAGTTATGATAAATGGATGGATGGGGAAAAATAAATATTAACAGAAGAGCAAAATAGAGATGCCCAATGAGTATGTGGTTATGTGTATTAGTAATCATTGCAGTAGTATAGACATGTATCTACAAAATGAGGAAAGTAAGGTGGGAGATGGAGAAAAGGTCTACTACCAATATGCATAACATATGCAGATGATTTAGTTCTAATAACAAAAAACAAGAAATGGATAAATGGGGTTGTAACAAGGGAAGAACTGGCTGAAAAAGGTCACTAGCCAGGAGAATGAAGTGCTATTGCAGGCACTCCACTCACACACATGTAACATGTGCCTCCAAGGCAAAGGTGCCACAGACAAGCATTATCAGGACCACTTTGGGCAGGGATGGGTGGTAATTATGAATGATGGGTGGTAATTATGAATGCTGTGGGTAGCCATAATAGGTCAGTTTAACAATAGTTTTACTAATATGATACACCATGCAAAGGAAGACGCATGAGGCATCGCAGCGGATTGGTCTACCACAGAAGGAAGGTCACCAACATCAAAGTGGCCCACTGAAGTGGGTGATATTTTGGTCTCATTCACCTGCCAAATATAACAGCTCTCAAACAGGGGTGGCTTTTGATATGGGAGCTGGGCTGGCATCAACCACTCATGTTAAGAGTTAGTAATGTCCATTACTTTATAGTATAGCACATTCCAATGCATATTTGAAGGGAAATATAGACCAAGGCCCACTCGCATACTTCTCCTTCCAAGCACCTCTGGTCTGCAACTATAATAACTTGCACTCAAAGGTTTGTCTGTCAGCATACATTATAGCTGCAATTTAATGTGTAATAGTATATGCATGCCACATGGGTTTATAGGGCATATATGTGTATGAACAAACGATGGTGCTAACCATGTGTGTTCTTGCTAGTAGAGGGATCTGCACTACTGGTCTACATAGGCTGATGGCAGCAGGGCAACTGTGGTTGTTGATGATGATGGTAGCATGTAGTGGCACGTCTGATGACACGGTGACACTGTCTACAACAGTACAGGGGAAGGAGTCACCCAGATCCACCATTACAAAGGGCCATGTAAAGGTACAGGATGAACACACATCTTCATTAGGCCATGATGAATATCTTGTATCTGACAAACCATCAGAGCCTCCACCTGAGTGCCTAGTACAAATAACATCCAAAATGTACACTGCCTCTAAGGTCTGCATGCATATCACAAATGAGAAGCATGCATAAATTAGGTATTACCAAGACTCCAGGACCATCCCTGATTTGGCCATGAAACATGACATTACTTACCAGATGTGCAAATCAGTGATCCAGGCAGTTAAGGCTGCAACCCAGAGCATTATGGAAGTGGTGACTGAGTTCTGTGGTTTGCAGAACAACATGTACCAAACACTCAATAAGATGAAGTTCAGAGATAGGTGGTGCACATTACTGCTGAGGTGGCTCATTGCAATGTTGTCACAGCAGAAGCTTCCATGAGACTTCTGCAGCAGTGGGGAGAGGGGAGTGTAAGTGAGGAGAATGGCTACAGACTGCCCCAAGTCAGATGAAACAGACCATTAGTGAGATCATTGCATCACTGACACCTGTAGTCAAACAACCTGCCACTCCCAGTCATAGGCATATTCCAATATCTCTACCCATTTCCTGTTTCCTGTGGTCACTCAACCTGCCACCCCAATTATAAGTACGGACCACATTATGTTCAATGTTGTTCATCAGGTTTAAATGCTATATGTCCTGTCATGATAGATGCTCAATGTCCTGCATTTCTACAATTTATCTGACATAGAACACATAAAGCGCCAATACCGCAAACAAACATAGTGGGTACCACAAACAGTCATATCATGGCAACTTCACCCCACCACAACAGACTATGGGGCCACTGTGTACACTTCTCATGAATCCACCCCACTCCATCTCAGAGTGTTGTACTCATCTGTCATTGTGGCCCCCTACCAATGATAGTGATGATGCTAGTAGCCCCAGGCCTAACCCCTAACTTGTGTGGGTATGGTAATGTCTGCTACACAGCATGATTAGTCCACACACTTTCCTGCATAGCCTAGGTGTTGGGAAGCATGCATCACTTTATTCTGTGTTGCCCATGTTATGCCCCATTGCTATGGATCAGATGCCTCCTCTTTGTCAGTGCTGCAATGTACTACACCTACCTCTGCCTCAGCAGTGGTACTGCTGCTGGATGTTCCTCCCCTGATTCTCCACCCTGCCCTTCTGCTGCTGCTGTAACTAGTATGGAAGGCCTTGCCGACATGTTGCACTCTTAGTCCACGTATTTGCACAATGCCATTATGTGCATCATGGCACATACAACAAAATTCTTGCTGCTCATGCCTTGACTGTAATACAGTGCTCTTCCTGACATGTCTAGAAAACAGAAGCACCCTTCCCCATCTAAACACATACTCCACTGTATTTCACATTTCACAAGGGCTGTATGAGAGACATACATCCTGCATAGCCTAAAGGTTGAAGATAGGGCTCATCAAGCAGGGATCTAGGGCATATCCAGCATTGGTACTGCCTACAATTCACAGCAAACAACCAATTTTATGTGGCCAGCTCCCTCCTTGCATGGTATCTATGTGTGTAGACCTATCTCTCTAGTAGTATGTGCAATTTACAAGTCGATGATCCTGTGGGAAGTCCCTTGACATGAACCTTTGGTATAGACCAGATATATGTCAAAAGTGTGAATCATTGAAACTGCCCAGGTGGTGCATGAACACATTATAAATAATTTCCTGAACAATACAGGCTGTCTGAGAGTTGAAACCCTTCCTACAGCTGTATAATTAGAGGCCTTAGAATAATGTGCTTGCAAACTAGGACTCAGGCCTCAGAAAAATGGTGTATGATGCACAATGCCCACATGATGCTGGTCCTTTCTTCTTCAGTCTTTGGAAACTCGATAGTCTCATACACATGTTGTAGCACAATGTCAAGGTACTGGTTAAGGAATTGTGAGGTTGACACCTGTTATATTACTAATGTGTTCTTAGGTCACTGAAACATCTGGTTAGGGCTACATGCACCTTAGTATTGACAGGATTGCACATCCCTTCTTGATTCCAGTGGTGGGTGAGACAGTTTGACCTTACAGTCTCCCTGACCACAAAGAACTAGTCTGCATTCTGCTGGCATGTGAGCTGGTTGTATGTTAAGTGCTGGCTGTACCTCCTCAGTTGGAGCAGAAGGCAGCCATATGCAGATTTGTGGCAATGGCTTCTGTGGCAGCAGCTAACATATTTTGTTGATTTATTGCCCTGTTGATCACAGCATTGCTCCCAGAATGCACATCCTGAATTTCAGTGTTCAAAGCTGGTACAAAGCAGTGTGTTTCTGAACTGCTGCACCATTTTGGGTGTGGTCATGTACATACTCAAGCTGACTTATTTGCAAGGGATTCCTCATTTGCATGTCATTTTGCACTTATTAGCTTGCTCTACATACTGTGGAATTTTTCGCCTTGTGTGACCATGCTGCCTGAGTCTTAGAACTAGCCCACCATATGTTTTGGCTAGCTGCATTCATTTGCACTTGCTCCTAGTCTTCTGTGAATGCTGGCCTTTATGTGCACTAAACCCATCTGTTTTTTTAACTTCATCTTATTAATAATAATAATAATATAAATTTCGAGCTGCCATTATGTAACACAAGACATGTGGGTGTATTTTGGAAAGCTGGAAAGTTATTTAGTCAGCTGATATTGCTTTCGGTATCAGGCAGTGGTAGTGATCGTGATGAGAGCCTTATGATGCAGTTTCTCAAAAAAGATTAAGGCTTTGAAATACAAATGAGCATCAGCTGTAGTCATGGGTTTGATTCCTTCAATTCTTATTGAGTGGCAAGACACTTAACCAGACACTCCCTGGTCACCTCCCAAAAAAGGCACCTGTGTCTAGGGTTTTTTGTGGGATGTTCTGACAAGTGACTTTTCAATGAGGCTTTTACATCACAGTTTACTTAATTACAGTTAGTTTAATTGTGTGAGCTTACAGTGCAATTTCAGTGGGGTTTTCCACTTTCTCCACTTTAGTGTGACCGTTGAGTTGGTATATATAATTTAAAGTGCTATATGGAAGGGAATCAAGCCCCCTACAAGGGAGCTGCACAGGGGCTTACCTCCTGCAAAAACTGTGTTTGTTATGTTTTTCAAATTACACTTTTTTAACTTAAAAATGAATAACCAGTAATTTGTTGCACCTAGTTAGCAAACAAGCAAAATGACTGAACTAATGGAAATGCAGCAATGGCCATGGGTGGAATAGTAGAACATGGATGCATATATACTATAATGCAGAAAGTTCTAAACAAATCTGAGTTACCAAAAATATATTACAGAGCAAGAGCATAAAACAAGTGTGTAGCAAATTAGAATAATTAAAATACAGTTCATGACTGTAATTACCCTGAAATACAGTATTCAGCTATCAATGTGAACACAGGCTGCACCTTGAAGAGTGAAAGTAAATAGGTCTCCTAACATATACAATGATTCAAGAACGCTGCATGCATGCTCTGCAGAATCCAGCAGTCACAACTATTTATTGTGTATGACTGCCAGAAGATGTTTACAGCAGAACAATGAAAGTCTGTTTTGTGATTACAACTTTTGCTGTGCAGATGCTGGTACTTTTTACTTTCAGCATGCATTCATGCATACATAGTAAATACAATCCACTGTAGTATTATATCATGATAACTGCATAATCATATAATGTTCCATACTCAACTGATCATAAATTATTACTAAACAGAAAGCAAAAGGAAAGAAATTATAGGTTCATTAGTTGGTGTATGGAGGTAAATCAGAAAAGAGGAAGTTTGAATAATTGGTGTTGAACTCATTCCATAGCTCTCCACTGTCTCTGATTTTGCAGAACATTCCATATTTATCTCATGTTTTGCCCTATCCATTGAAAATTGTTTTGGGATTTTTCTGGTAAATTACTGAGGAATACAGTCAGTCAATAATGCAAAACCTGCTATTCTAAAAACTTTTTTAAAGTGAATTAGAGTAATATTTACAAAAAACATCCCCAATTTTGGGCTAGTGATTCCCATTCTTTATGGCATTGTCCAGAATTTCTGAGCAAATAAGTCTTCTAAATGAAATTTAAAGGTCATGCTGCTAAACACTAGGAGTCTTAGCATGAAAATGCACTCATTGCAAGCATTCCTTGCCCTGGAGGATGCTGACATCTGTGCAGTCACTGAAACCTGGTTCAAAGCTGTGGAGAACACCCCAGCCTTACCAGGTTACTCATCCTACCATGCTTTCAGACCACAAATGGAGGGCTACAAAGCCAAAGGAGGTGAAGTTTCAACATTTATCAAAGACATACCCACCTCCAGGCTGGTCAAATGGTATGATGCACAGGAGACACTTCAAATGCAGTTAACTGTTGAAAAAACACATATTCAAATCATAGCTAGCTACATACCCCCAACCATAACTCAAGACACCCACTATACCTATCTGGACTTACTTGATCCATCAAGATTCAACCCTCTACCCTGATCCTGGATGACTTTAACTACCCAACCATAAGAGTGGAAGACCTATTATAGCCCAAACATGAATGCCCAGAGATTCCTCGACTTTGTCAATGCCAATGCATTAGATCAGCTGGTCAACACCCCTACGAGAGGTGAAAATATCCTGGACCTGGTCCTAACCAACAACGAGTAGCCAGTGTAACACCCCTACAGTGTCATCCTCCTTGGTAAGTTCTGAACATAAAGCAATCACTTTTGAACTCACCATCTCCCCTGACCCCCCCCCCCCCTTGTCAAGGTCAAACGAAAAAACTTTTCCAAAGCTGACTACAACTTCCTCAGAGCAGGTATAAGCAGCTTCACAACCACTGTCCCTTCAGTTGGAACTAGCACTAATGTCCAAGCCTACACCAAAACATTATATGAGCACCTACATAGCTTTATGGACTCAGCAGTACCTGACAGGATCAAATCATCTTCCTCAAGGAAGAATAAACCTGTCTGGTGGACAGCAGCAATAAACAAACTCTATAATAAAAGGAAAAAAATGCTGTCCAGGACGAAGAAGGAGCAGGTGCCAAATTGGAAGCAATCTCTCCTTTGTCTGAACAAACAAATACGGTCACTGGTGAAATCCTCTAAGGCTAACTTCAAGTCCCAATTGGCCACATCCACTAAGGACAATCACTAGACCTTCTTCACATATGTCTGCAATCTCAAAGGTAACACTCAAATCTGCTCTGAACTGGTAGTCAATAACACCACATACACAAACACCATAGATATAGCCAACCTGCTGGCAGATAGGTTCAGTGAAAACTTCACCCCCCTGTCCCCCCATCAGTAAACCAGAGCATCCCCAGTACCTGCCCCCCTCCCCTCATCACCAGGAAGCAGGTCCTTAATGCCCTCTCAAAGGAAAAAAATACAGTCTCTACAGGACCCGATAACATCCCTGGGTGTATCCTACATGAACTCAGGCATGAGCTCTCAGCTCCATTAGACACCCAATTCAATCAAAGCCTGAGCACCGGCTTCATCCCAGCTGAATGGAGGAAGCAACTGTCATCCCTCTACACAAAGGTGGAGCATCCACTGACCCAGGAATTTATAGGCCCATCAGTCTAATTATCCTGATCTGCAAGGCCATGGAACGCATTATCATGGACCTTATAAACAAGGACATTGTCAACCTCCAAACACTTGGCCCCACACAGTTTGGTTTTGTCAAAGGGAGATTATACCTGTTAAACTTGGTCGACTTCTTTGAAACAGTCATCAAAGAGATGGACGAGGGGAAGACAGTGCACACCACCTACCTTGACCTAGCCAAAGTCTTTGACACTGTTCCCCACTCAGGCATAATAGATAAACTCTCCCAGCTAGGCATCAACCCATATGTTACCAGATGTGTAGCTAACTGGCTCACTGATAGAACCCACTCAGTCAAAGTAGGGGAAGCCACCTTTAATAGTAGACCCGTAACGAGCAGTGTACCCCAAGGATCAGTCATGGGGCCTCTACTGTTTGGGATATACTTTTCTGAGGTGCAAGCCGAACCTAGTTGTCTGTGGCTGACTACGTGTGCAGATGACTGCAGGCTGGGTGATGTCTTAAATTCCCCTAGTGATGTGAACATCCTCCAAGTGGGCCTTAATCACACTAATGACTGGTGCCAGAAGCATGGCCTCAAACTGAATGTCAAGAAGTGTATCATTATCCCCTTTGTGGAAAATGCCATCCCCACTAATTATCACATTAATAACAACATACTAAGCATACAATCAGCAGTGAGGGACTTGGGCACCCAGGTTGATAGCAACCTCACTTTTGACCACCACTTTGCTTCAGTTGTATAGAAGGCTTTCTACATGGCCCACCTCATAAATAAGGGTATTTCGTTCAGGAACAAGGAGGTCATAACATCTGTCTACTCCTTCCTTATCAGACCCATTATCGAGTACAATGCCCCCTTCAGCATGTACCTTGCCAAGCACATGCAGCAGTTAGAGCGGCCACAGAGGTTCCTGATCAGGAAAATCCAGGGTCTCAAACACCTATCCTATACAGATAGGCTAAAAGCCCTGTCCCTCTACTCGGTCTCATGCAGACTTCTCAGAGGTGACCTGTGTCTGGCATACAAGCCCATCTCAGACCCAGCCTTGATGGAGTTGCTGCATATTCGTAAGACAAACTCCACTCAAGCAACCCACAGGCAAGGCCTTAACCTGGTCTGTGACATTTTTAGAACTTGTTGGCGGGATAGATTTGTGTCCCAAAGTCTCCCCCAATTGTGGAATAGACTACCTCTACATGTCAAGCAGAGTACCTCTCTAGTCCTCTTTAAGAGGAACCTGGATGACAGGATGGGAAACAGAAAATATATGCCTGAGATCCCACCTGTGACCCTGCTGGACAGGGGAAACAGGTGCTGACTTTGAGAGAACATGGAGGAAATTCTTGGCTAGGTTTATAAGGGCCTCCAGGCCAATAGCCTAGTATCATCCTATGAGCCTATGAACCTATGAGAAGTATGACTTATGATTTTAAGGTAAGAGAAAACAAATCATGGGTTCAGGAGGTAAAACAGATATATGAGGGAACTGACTTCCAAAACAAAATGAAACAGGAAACTGTGGATGAGTTAGAGAGCTGTATAGAAAAAAAAAATAGAGCAGAAAAAGTTCATCAGAGGGCTACAGAATTTTTTGAATTAAGTGAGGTATTTTGATGGCATAAGGAAAGTGAATCTAGTTATGTAGCACCAAGTACGCAATTTTAAAGATAGAACAGTCAGCAGTAGTGATCCAGTGAACTGTATATTGTTAATGGAGAAACAAAGAAAAGACTAGAAAAAGTATGAAAGTGAAAAATCAACCCATAAAACAGCCTCCCAGTAGAAACTGTACCTTCTTTTTTCATTTCCTTTTTTACCTGTCCATTCCCTCACCAGGTGAGGGTGTCATAAGTCTTATGAGGCAGAGCATTTCATTTCTACAACAACCTTTTTGTGAAAATTTATTTATAGTTCATCTCAGATTCTTATTTTATATGAAGTCTAGTTGGTTTCCCTTCTCCTACCTCCTCAATCTTATTCATTTAGGAACCAGGATAATAGTTTAAATTAAACCAGCAGGCAGGTACGTGGGTAAATGAACAGATGCTGGATAATACTTTAAAACCCAGCAGGCAGGTAAGTAGGTAAATGAACAGATGCTTTAAATTAAAGCCTGCAGGCAGTAGTTACGTACATAAATGAACAGATACAGGATAAAATCAGCAGGCAGGTAAGCAGGTAAATGAACAGATACAGGATAATGCTTGAAATTAAGACCAGCAGGCAGGTAAGTGGGCAAATGAACAGATACAGGGGAATACTTTAAATTAAAACCAACAGGCAGGTAAGTAGGTAAATGAACAGATACAGGATAATGCTTGAAATTTAAACCAGCAGGCAGGTAGTTGGGTAGGTAAATAAACAGACACAGGATAATACTTTAAATTAAAAGCAGCAGGCAGGTAAATAGGTAAATGAACAGATATATAAATAGACATAATACAGCTAGGAAAATGGTCAGGATAAATAGAATATGGCAACTAATGTCTTTCAGTGAACTGGCAAAACAGATCAGAAGAGTTAATTCTGTGAGCTGTCGGGCAACACAGAAATGATGGTTTATGCCTTCTAAGGCACTGATATAGTTCCTTCTTACTATTTACCTCCATCCAGAATAGAAGCTTTGGCTATCTCAGTATTGCAGCATTGTCTGTAAATGATGTTTTTTTCTTGTTCGTTGTTATGAACAATTTAGTTCAACTTACTGTTTATTATTCATTTTATTTCATGTTTATTTGTTTTTGCTTGCTGCTAACATTGCTTAAACTATGTGCTCCTTTGGAGTCCAGGTCATGGTCAAAACAGGTTAGCTGATCATCCTACTAAACCAGTTATGAAGCAAAAATTAATAAATAAACAAACAATTAAATATACAAATAGAAGTAGCAAACAGCAGTCAGCATATGACCTGTTGTTCAGTATAAGATGGTCTAACAAACTCAGTTGCTGGATGACTGCCATTAAATAACATAAGCTTGTTGTCTCAACACTTACCTCCAAATCTGTATGAAACATTGAGTAAGGACACTGCACACAGACTTAACTGAACATCCTTATGACTGTATGAAACATTAAGGACAAATCATACAGATTTACTAAACATTCTTACTGACTGTATGAAATGCTGACTAAGGACAATGCACACAGACTTACTGAATATTTATACTGACTGTAGTAAGGACAGTGCACACAGACTTACAGAACATTCTTACTGACTATACAAAACATTAAGGACAATGCACACAGTCTTACTGAACATTCTTACTGAGTGTAGTAAGGACAATACACACAGACTTACTGAACATTCTTACTGACTGTAGGAAGGACAATGCACACAGACTTACTAAACATTTTTACTGATTGTAGCAAGGACAATGCATACAGACTTACTAAACATTCTTACTGACTGTAGTAAGGACAATGCACACAGACTTACTGAACATTTTTACTGACTGTAGTAAGGACAATGGAGACAGACTTACTGAACATTCTTACTGAGCACACGAAACAATAATGACAATGTACACAGAATTATGGAACATTTTTACTGACTGTACGAAAAGCTGAGTAAGGACAATGCACACAGACTTACGGAACATTCTTACTAACTTTATGAAATGATGAGTAAGGACAATGCACACAGATTTACTGTATATTCTTACCTACTATAGTAAGGACGATTCACTCAGACTTACTGAACATTCTTACTGGCTGTAGTAAAGACAATTCACACAGACTTACTGAACATTCTTACTGACTGTAGTAAGGACAATGCACGCAGACTTACTGAACATTCTTCCTGACTGTACAAAACACTGAGTAAGGACAATGCACACAGACTTACTGAACATTTTTACTGACAGTAGTAAGGACAATGCACAAAGACTTACTGTACATTCTTACTAACTGTAGTAAGGACAATGCTCACTGACTTACTGAACATTCTTACTGACTGTACAAAATATTAAGGACAATGCACACAGACTTGCTGAACATTCTTGCTGACTGTAATAAGGACAATTCACACAGACTTACTGAACATTCTTACCAACTTTAGCAAGGACAATTCACACAGACTTAGTGAACATTCTTACTGATTTTACGAAACATTAAGGACAATGTACACAGACTTACTGAACATTTTTACTGACTGTATGAAATGCTGAGTAAGGACAATACAAACAGAGTTACTGAACATTCTTACTGACTGTAGTAAGGACAATTCACACAGACTTACTGAACATTCTTACTGACTGTAGTAAGGACAATTCACACAGACTTACTGAACATTCTTACCAACTTTAGCAAGGACAATTCACACAGACTTAGTGAACATTCTTACTGACTGTACAAAACATTGAGTAAAGCAATGCACACAGACGTACGGAAAATTCTTCCTGACTGTGCAAAACATTGAGTAAGGACAATGCACACAGACTTACAAAACATTCTTACTGACTGTAGAAAGGACAATTCACACAGATGTACTGAACATTCTTACTGACTGTAGTAATGACAATGCACAAAGACTTACTGAATATTCTTTCTGACTGCAGTAAGGACAATCCACACAGACTTACTGAACATTCTTACTGACAAACATTGAGTAAGGACAATGCACACAGACTTACAAAACATTCTTACTGACTGTAGAAAGGACAATTCACACAGATGTACTGAACATTCTTACCGACCATATTAAGGACAATGCATGCAGACTTGCTGAACATTCTTACTGACTGTACAAAATATTAAGGACAATGCACACAGACTTGCTGAACATTCTTGCTGACTGTAATAAGGACAATTCACACAGATTTACTGAACATTCTTACTGATTTTATGAAACATTAAGGACAATGTATACAGACTTACTGAACATTTTTACTGACTGTATGAAATGCTGAGTAAGGACAATACAAACAGACTTACTGAACATTCTTACTGACTGTACGAAACACTGAGTCAGGACAATGCACACAGACTTACTAAACATTTTTACTGACTGTAGTAAGGACAATGCACACAGACTTACTGTACATTCTTACTGACTTAAGGACAATGCTGACTGACTTACTGAACATTCTTTCTGACTACGAAACGTTAAGGACAATGCACACAGACTTACTGAACATTCTTGCTGACTGTAGTAAGGACAATGAACACAGACTTACTGAACATTCTTACTGACTGTAGTAAGGACAATTCACACAGACTTACTGAACATTCTTACTGATTGTAGTAAGGACAATGCACACAGACTTACTGAACATTCTTACTGACTGTAGTAAGGACAATTCACTCAGACTTACTGAACATTCTTACTGACTTTACGAAACATTAAGGACAATGTATACAGACACTGAACTTTTTTACTGACTGTACGAAACACTGAGTAAGGACAATGCACACAGACTTACTGAACATTCAAACTGACTGTAGTAAGGACAATTCACACAGACATACTGAACATTCTTACTGACTGTAGTAAGGACAATTCACACAGACTTACTGGACATTCTTACTGATTGTGGTAAGGACCATTCACAAAGATTTACTGTACATTCTTACTGACTGTATGAATCACTGAGTAAGGACAATTCACACAGACTTACTGTACATTCTACTGACTGAAGTAAAGACAATGAACACAGACATACTGAACATTCTTACTGACTGAAGTAAGAACAGTGCACACAGACTTACTTTACATTCTTACTGACTGTAGTAAGGACGATTCACAAAGACTTACTGAACATTCTTACTGACTGTAGTAAGGACAATTCATACAGACTTACTGAACATTCTTACTGAGTGTAGTAAGGACAATCCACACAGACTTACTGAACATTCTTACTGACTGTACTAACCATTAAGGACAATTCACACAGGCTTACTGAACATTCTTACTGACTGTAGTAAGGACAATTCACACAGACTTACTGAACATTCTTACTGACTGTAGTAAGGACAATTCACACTGAACATTCTTACTGACTGTAGTAAGGACAATTCACAGACTTACTGAGCATTCTTACTGACAGTAGTAAGGACAATGCGCACAGACTTACTGAACATTTTTACTGACTGTAGTAAGGACAATTCACAAAGACTTACTGAACATTCTTACTGACTGTAGTAAGGACAATGCACACAGACTTACTGAACATTCTTACTGACTGTAGTAAGGACGATTCACAAGGACTTACTGAACATTCTTACTGACTGTAGTAAGGACAATGCACGCAGACTTACTGAACATTCTTACTGACTGTACGAAACACTGAGTAAAAACAATGCAAACAGATTTACTGAACATTTTTACTGACTGTAGTAAGGACAATGCAGAAAGACTTACTGAACATTCTTACTGGCTGTAGTAAGGACAATTCACACAGACTTATTGAACATTCTTACTGACTGTAGTAAGGACAATGCATGCAGACTTACTGAACATTCTTACTGACTGTACAAAATACTGAGAAAGGACAATGCACACAGACTTACTGAACATTCTTACTGACTGTAGTAAGGACAATGCACGCAGACTTACTGAACATTCTTCCTGACTGTACAAAACACTGAGTCAGGACAATGCACACAGACTTACTGAACATTTTTACTGACTGTAGTAAGGACAATGCACAAAGACTTACTGTACATTCTTACTAGCTGTAGTAAGGACAATGCTCACTGACTTACTGAACATTCTTACTGACTGTACAAAATATTAAGGACAATGCACACAGACTTGCTGAACATTCTTGCTGACTATAATAAGGACAATTCGCACAGACTTATTGAACATTCTTACTGATTTTACGAAACATTAAGGACAATGTACACAGACTTACTGAGCATTTTTACTGACTGTAGAAAGGACGATGCAGACAGACTTACTGAACATTCTTACTGACTGTACGAAACATTAAGTGCAATGTACACAGAATTACTGAACATTTTTACTGACTGTACGAAAAGCTGAGTAAGGACAATGCACACAGACTTACTGAACATTCTTACTGACTGTAGTAATGACAATGCACACAGACTTACTGAGCATTCTTACTGACTGTAGTAAGGACGATTCACAAGGACTTACTGAACATTCTTACTGACTGTAGTAAGGACAATGCACGCAGACTTACTGAACATTCTTACTGACTGTACGAAACACTGAGTAAAAACAATGCAAACAGATTTACTGAACATTTTTACTGACTGTAGTAAGGACAATGCAGAAAGACTTACTGAACATTCTTACTGGCTGTAGTAAGGACAATTCACACAGACTTATTGAACATTCTTACTGACTGTAGTAAGGACAATGCATGCAGACTTACTGAACATTCTTACTGACTGTACAAAATACTGAGAAAGGACAATGCACACAGACTTACTGAACATTCTTACTGACTGTAGTAAGGACAATGCACGCAGACTTACTGAACATTCTTCCTGACTGTACAAAACACTGAGTAAGGACAATGCACACAGACTTACTGAACATTTTTACTGACTGTAGTAAGGACAATGCACAAAGACTTACTGTACATTCTTACTAGCTGTAGTAAGGACAATGCTCACTGACTTACTGAACATTCTTACTGACTGTACAAAATATTAAGGACAATGCACACAGACGTCCTGAACATTCTTGCTGACTATAATAAGGACAATTCGCACAGACTTACTGAACATTCTTACTGATTTTACGAAACATTAAGGACAATGTACACAGACTTACTGAACATTTTTACTGACTGTATGAAACGCTGAGTAAGGACAATACAAACAGAGTTACTGAACATTCTTACTGACTGTAGTAAGGACAATTCATACAGACTTACTGAACATTCTTACCAACTTTAGCAAGGACAATTCACACAGACTGTAGTAAGGATGATTCACAAGGACTTACTGAACATTCCTACTGACTGTAGTAAGGACAATTCATACAGACTTACTGAACATTCTTACTGACTGTAGTAAGGACAATTCACACAGACTTACTGAACATTCTTACCAACTTTAGCAAGGACAATTCACACAGACTTACTGAACATTCTTACTGACTGTACAAAACATTGAGTAAAGCAATGCACACAGATGTACGGAAAATTCTTCCTGACTGTGCAAAACATTGAGTAAGGACAATGCACACAGACTTACAGAACATTCTTACTGACTGTACAAAACATTAAGGACAATTAACACAGACTTACTGAACATTCTTACTGACTGTAGTAATGACAATGCACAAAGACTTACTGAATATTCTTTCTGACTGCAGTAAGGACAATCCACACAGACTTACTGAACATTCTTACTGACTGTACGAAACACTGAGTAAGGACAGTGCACACAGACTTACAAAACATTCTTACTGACTGTAGAAAGGACAATTCACACAGACGTACTGAACATTCTTACTGACCATAGTAAGGACAATGCATGCAGACTTGCTGAACATTCTTACTGACTGTACAAAATATTAAGGACAATGCACACAGACTTGCTGAACATTCTTGCTGACTGTAATAAGGACAATTCACACAGACTTACTGAACATTCTTACTGATTTTACGAAACATTAAGGACAATGTACACAGACTTACTGAACATTTTTACTGACTGTATGAAACACTGAGTAAGGACAATACAAACAGACTTACTGAACATTCTTACTGACTGTACGAAACACTGAGTAAGGACAATGCACACAGACTTACTAAACATTTTTACTGACTGTAGTAAGGACAATGCACACAGACTTACTGTACATTCTTACTGACTTAAGGACAATGCTGACTGACTTACTGAACATTCTTTCTGACTGCGAAACGTTAAGGACAATGCACACAGACTTACTGAACATTCTTGCTGACTGTAGTAAGGACAATGAACACAGACTTACTGAACATTCTTACTGACTGTAGTAAGGACAATGCACACAGACTTACTGAACATTCTTACTGACTGTAGTAAGGACAATTCACACAGACTTACTGAACATTCTTACTGACTTTACGAAACATTAAGGACAATGTATACAGACACTGAACTTTTTTACTGACTACGAAACACTGAGTAAGGACAATGCACACAGACTTACTGAACATTCTTACTGACTGTAGTAAGGACAATTCACACAGACATACTGAACATTCTTACTGACTGTAGTAAGGACAATTCACACAGACTTACTGGACATTCTTACTGATTGTGGTAAGGACCATTCACAAAGATTTACTGTACATTCTTACTGACTGTATGAATCACTGAGTAAGGACAATGCACACAGACTTACTGTACATTCTACTGACTGAAGTAAAGACAATGAACACAGACATACTGACCATTCTTACTGACTGAAGTAAGAACAGTGCACACAGACTTACTTTACATTCTTACTGACTGCAGTAAGGACGATTCACAAGGACTTACTGAACATTCTTACTGACTGTACTAACCATTAAGGACAATTCACACAGGCTTACTGAACATTCTTACTGACTGTAGTAAGGACAATTCACACAGACTTACTGAACATTCTTACTGACTGTACTAACCATTAAGGACAATTCACACAGGCTTACTGAACATTCTTACTGACTGTAGTAAGGACAATTCACACAGACTTACTGAACATTCTTACTGACTGTAGTAAGGACAATTCACACTGAACATTCTTACTGACTGTAGTAAGGACAATTCACAGACTTACTGAGCATTCTTACTGACTGTAGTAAGGACAATGCACACAGACTTACTGAACATTCTTACTGACTGTAGTAAGGACAATTCACAAAGACTTACTGAACATTCTTACTGACTGTAGTAAGGACAATGCACACAAACTTACTGAACCTTTTTACTGACTGTAGAAAGGACGATGCAGACAGACTTACTGAACATTCTTACTGACTGTACGAAACATTAAGTGCAATGTACACAGAATTACTGAACATTTTTACTGACTGTACGAAAAGCTGAGTAAGGACAATGCACACAGACTTACTGAACATTCTTACTGACTGTAGTAATGACAATGCACTCAGACTTACTGAACATTCTTACTGACTGTAGTAAGGACGATTCACAAGGACTTACTGAACATTCTTACTGACTGTAGTAAGGACAATTCACACAGACTTACTGAACATTCTTACTGACTGTACGAAACACTGAGTAAGGACAATGCACACAGACTTACAAAACATTCTTACTGACTGTACGAAACATTATGGACAATTCAAGTAATGACAATGCACACAGACTTACTGAACATTCTTACTGACTGTAGTAAGGACGATTCACAAGGACTTACTGAACATTCTTACTGACTATAGTAAGGACAATTCACACAGACTTACTGAACATTCTTACTGACTGTATGAAACATTGAGTAAGGACAATGCACACAGGCTTACTGAACATTCTTACTGACTGTAATAAGGACAATTCACACAGACTTACTGAAAGTTCTTACTGACTGTATGGAACACTGAGTAAGGACAATGCACACAGAATTGCTTAACATTCTTACTGACTGTGGTAAGGACAATGCACACAGACTTACTGAACATTTTTACTGACTGTACGAAACATTGAGTAAGGACAATGCACAAAGGCTTACTGAACATTCTTACTGACTGTAGTAAGGACAATTTACAAAGATTTACTGCACATTCTTACTGACTGTATAAAACACTGAGTAAGGACAATGCACACAGACTTACAGAACATTCTTACTGACTGTACGAAACACTAAGGACAATGCACACAGACTTACTGAACATTCTTACTGACTGTAGTAAGGACAATGCACAAAGACTTAATGAACATTCTTACTGACTGTAGTAAAGACAATACACACAGACTTACTGAACAGTTTTACGGACTGTAGTAAGGACAATGCACACAGACTTACTGAACATTCTTTCTGACTGTAGTAAGGACAATTCACAAAGATTTACTGTACATTCTTAGTGACTGTATGAAACTCTGAGTAAGGACAATGCACACAGACTTACTGTACATTCTTACTGTCTGTAGTAAGGACAATGCACACAGACTTACTGAACATTCTTTCTGACTGTAGTAAGGACAATGCACACAGACTTACTGTACATTTTTACTGACTGTAGTAAGGACAATGCAAAAAGACTTACTGAACATTCTTACTGACTGTAGAAAGGATAATACACACTTCCTCTACGTTCTTACTGACTGTAACAAGGATGATTCACAAGGACTTAATGAACATTCTTACTGACTACAGTAAGGACAATGCACGCAGACTTACTGAACATTCTTACTGACTGTACGAAACACTGAGTAAAAACAATGCAAACAGATTTACTGAACATTTTTACTGACTGTAGTAAGGACAATGCAGAAAGACTTACTGAACATTCTTACTGGCTGTAGTAAGGACAATTCACACAGACTTATTGAACATTCTTACTGACTGTAGTAAGGACAATTCATACAGACTTACTGAACATTCTTACCAACTTTATCAAGGACAATTCACACAGACTGTAGTAAGGACGATTCACAAGGACTTACTGAACATTCTTACTGACTGTAGTAAGGACAATTCACACAGACTTACTGAACATTCTTACTGACTGTAGTAAGGACAATTCACACAGACTTACTGAACATTCTTACCAACTTTAGCAAGGACAATTCACACAGACTTACTGAACATTCTTACTGACTGTACAAAACATTGAGTAAAGCAATGCACACAGACGTACGGAAAATTCTTCCTGACTGTGCAAAACATTGAGTAAGGACAATGCACACAGACTTACAGAACATTCTTACTGACTGTACAAAACATTAAGGACAATTAACACAGACTTACTGAACATTCTTACTGACTGTAGTAATGACAATGCACAAAGACTTACTGAATATTCTTTCTGACTGCAGTAAGGACAATCCACACAGACTTACTGAACATTCTTACTGACTGTACGAAACACTGAGTAAGGACAATGCACACAGACTTAAAAAACATTCTTACTGACTGTAGAAAGGACAATTCAC
Source organism: Protopterus annectens (assembly GCF_019279795.1). Classification (NCBI taxonomy): domain Eukaryota; kingdom Metazoa; phylum Chordata; order Ceratodontiformes; family Protopteridae; genus Protopterus; species Protopterus annectens. The sequence goes on along the minus strand of NC_056729.1, from coordinate 1,513,069,708 downwards.
ACAGACGTACTGAACATTCTTACTGACCATAGTAAGGACAATGCATGCAGACTTGCTGAACATTCTTACTGACTGTACAAAATATTAAGGACAATGCACACAGACTTGCTGAACATTCTTGCTGACTGTAATAAGGACAATCCACACAGACTTACTGAACATTCTTACTGATTTTACGAAACATTAAAGACAATGTACACAGACTTACTGAACATTTTTACTGACTGTATGAAACGCTGAGTAAGGACAATACAAACAGACTTACTGAACATTCTTACTGACTGTACGAAACACTGAGTAAGGACAATGCACACAGACTTACTAAACATTTTTACTGACTGTAGTAAGGACAATGAACACAGACTTACTGTACATTCTTACTGACGTAAGGACAATGCTGACTGACTTACTGAACATTCTTTCTGACTACGAAACGTTAAGGACAATGCACACAGACTTACTGAACATTCTTGCTGACTGTAGTAAGGACAATGAACACAGACTTACTGAACATTTTTACTGACTGTAGTAAGGACAATGCACACAGACTTACTGAACATTCTTACTGACTGTACTAAGGACAATTCACACAGACTTACTGAACATTCTTACTGACTTTACGAAACATTAAGGACAATGTATACAGACACTGAACTTTTTTACTGACTGTACGAAACACTGAGTAAGGACAATGCACACAGACTTACTGAACATTCTTACTGACTGTAGTAAGGACAATTCACACAGACATACTGAACATTCTAACTGACTGTAGTAAGGACAATTCACACAGACTTACTGGACATTCTTACTGATTGTGGTAAGGACCATTCACAAAGATTTACTGTACATTCTTACTGACTGTATGAATCACTGAGTAAGGACAATGCACACAGACTTACTGTACATTCTACTGACTGAAGTAAAGACAATGAACACAGACATACTGAACATTCTTACTGACTGAAGTAAGAACAGTGCACACAGACTTACTTTACATTCTTACTGACTGTAGTAAGGACGATTCACAAGGACTTACTGAACATTCTTACTGACTGTACTAACCATTAAGGACAATTCACACAGGCTTACTGAACATTCTTACTGACTGTAGTAAGGACAATTCACACAGACTTACTGAACATTCTTACTGACTGTACTAACCATTAAGGACAATTCACACAGGCTTACTGAACATTCTTACTGACTGTAGTAAGGACAATTCATACAGACTTACTCAACATTCTTACTGACTGTAGTAAGGACAATTCACACTGAACATTCTTACTGACTGTAGTAAGGACAATTCACAGACTTACTGAGCATTCTTACTGACTGTAGTAAGGACAATGCACACAGACTTACTGAACATTCTTACTGACTGTAGTAAGGACAATTCACAAAGACTTACTGAACATTCTTACTGACTGTAGTAAGGACAATGCACACAAACTTACTGAACCTTTTTACTGACTGTAGAAAGGACGATGCAGACAGACTTACTGAACATTCTTACTGGCTGTACGAAACATTAAGTGCAATGTACACAGAATTACTGAACATTTTTACTGACTGTACGAAAAGCTGAGTAAGGACAATGCACACAGACTTACTGAACATTCTTACTGACTGTAGTAATGACAATGCACACAGACTTACTGAACATTCTTACTGACTGTAGTAAGGACGATTCACAAGGACTTACTGAACATTCTTACTGACTGTAGTAAGGACAATTCACACAGACTTACTGAACATTCTTACTGACTGTACGAAACACTGATTAAGGACAATGCACACAGACTTACAAAACATTCTTACTGACTGTACGAAACATTATGGACAATTCAAGTAATGACAATGCACACAGACTTACTGAACATTCTTACTGACTGTAGTAAGGACGATTCACAAGGACTTACTGAACATTCTTACTGACTATAGTAAGGACAATTCACACAGACTTACTGAACATTCTTACTGACTGTACGAAACATTGAGTAAGGACAATGCACACAGGCTTACTGAACATTCTTACTGACTGTAGTAAGGACAAATCACAAAGACTTACTGAAAGTTCTTACTGACTGTATGGAACACTGAGTAAGGACAATGCACACAGATCGAAAAAGATGCAAGTAAAATAAACTAGTAAGAAAACTAGCCCAGCAAGTCAGGACCAGAAAGCCAGCAGCGAAATTAGTCCAATAGGTGGTACAAATTGTAGCGTTAGCCAGATGATTTTGAAATAATAGCAATCTTTATTTGAACAAACCAATAGACAATGCACACAGACTTACTGAACTTTCTTACTGTCTGTGGTAAGGACAATGCACACAGACTTACTGAACATTCTTACTGACTGTACGAAACATTGAGTAAGGAGAATGCACACAGGCTTACTGAACATTCTTACTGACTGTAGTAAGGACAATTCACAAAGATTTACTGCACATTCTTACTGACTGTATGAAATGCTGAGTAAGGTCAATGCACACAGATGTACTGTACGTTCTTACTGACTGTAGTAAGGACAATTCACACAGACTTACTGAACATTCTTACTGACTGTAGTAAGGACAATAAACACAGACTTACTGTACATTCTTACTAACTGTACGAAACATTGAGTAAGGACAATGCACACAGGCTTACTGAACATTCTTACTGACTGTAATAAGGGCAATTCACACAGACTTACTGAAAGTTCTTACTGACTGTATGGAGCACTGAGTAAGGACAATGCACACAGAATTACTTAACATTCTTACTGACTGTGGTAAGGACAATGCACACAGACTTACTGAACATTTTTACTGACTGTACGAAACATTGAGTAAGGACAATGCACAAAGGCTTACTGAACATTCTTACTGACTGTAGTAAGGACAATTTACAAAGATTTACTGCACATTCTTACTGACTGTATAAAACACTGAGTAAGGACAATGCACACAGACTTACAGAACATTCTTACTGACTGTACAAAACACTAAGGACAATGCACACAGACTTACTGAACATTCTTACTGACTGTAGTAAGGACAATGCACAAAGACTTAATGAACATTCTTACTGACTGTAGTAAAGACAATACACACAGACTTACTGAACAGTTTTACTGACTGTAGTAAGGACAATGCACACAGACTTACTGAACATTCTTTCTGACTGTAGTAAGGACAATTCACAAAGATTTACTGTACATTCTTAGTGACTGTATGAAACTCTGAGCAAGGACAATGCACACAGACTTACTGTACATTCTTACTGACTGTAGTAAGGACAATGCACACAGACTTACTGAACATTCTTTCTGACTGTAGTAAGGACAATTCACAAAGATTTACTGTACATTCTTAGTGACAGTATGAAACTCTGAGTAAGGACAATGCACACAGACTTACTGTACATTTTTACTGACTGTAGTAAGGACAATGCAAAAAGACTTACTGAACATTCTTACTGACTGTAGAAAGGATAATACACACTTCCTCTACGTTCTTACTGACTGTAATAAGGATGATTCACAAGGACTTAATGAACATTCTTACTGACTACAGTAAGGACAATGCACGCAGACTTACTGAACATTCTTACTGACTGTAGTAAGGACAATGCATGCAGACTTACTGAACATTCTTACTGACTGTACAAAATACTGAGAAAGGACAATGCACACAGACTTACTGAACATTTTTACTGACTGTAGTAAGGACAATGCAGACAGACACTGAATATTCATACTGGCTGTAGTAAAGACAATTCACACAGACTTACTGAACATTCTTACTGACTGTAGTAAGGTCAATGCACACAGACTTACTGAACATTCTTCCTGACTGTACAAAACACTGAGTAAGGACAATGCACACAGACTTACTGAACATTTTTACTGACTGTAGTAAGGACAATGCACAAAGACTTACTATACATTCTTACTAACTGTAGTAAGGACAATGCTCACTGACTTACTGAACATTCATACTGACTGTGCAAAATATTAAGGACAATGCACACAGACTTGCTGAACATTCTTGCTGACTGTAATAAGGACAATTCACACAGACTTACTGAACATTCTTACTGATTTTACGAAACATTAAGGACAATGTACACAGACTTACTGAACATTTTTACTGACTGTATGAAACGCTGAGTAAGGACAATACAAACAGAGTTACTGAACATTTTTACTGACTGTAGTAAGGACAATTTACAAAGATTTACTGCACATTCTTACTGACTGTATGAAACACTAAGTAAGAACAATGCACACAGACTTACAGAACATTCTTACTGACTGTACGAAACACTAAGGACAATGCACACAGACTTACAGAACATTCTTACTGACTGTACGAAATATTAAGGACAATGCACACAGACTTACTGAACATTCTTACTGACTGTAGTAAGGACAATGCACACAGACTTACTGAACATTCTTACTGACTATAGTAAGGACAATGCACACAGACTTACTGAACATTTTTACTGACTGTAGTAAGGACAAGGCACACAGACTTACTGAACATTCTTACTGACTGTGCTAAGGACAATGCACACAGACTTACTGAACATTCTTACTGACTGTAGTAAGGACAATGCACACAGACTTACTGAACATTCTTACTGACTGTAGTAAGGACAATCCAGACAGACTTACTGAACATTCTTACTGACTGTAGTTAGAATGATTTACAAGGACTTACTGAACATTCTTACTGACTGTAGTAAGGACAATGCACACAGACTTACTGAACATTCTTACTGACTGTAGTTAGAATGATTCACAAGGACTTACTGAACATTCTTACTGACTGTAGTAAGGACAATGCACGCAGACTTACTGAACATTCTTACTGACTGTACAAAACACTAAAGACAATGCACACAGATTTACTGAACATTTTTACTGACTGTAATAAGGACAATGCACACAGACTTACTGAACATTTTTACTGACTGTAGTAAGGACAATTCACACAGACTTACTGAACATTCTTACTGACCATAGTAAGGACAATGCATGCAGATTTACTGAGCATTCTTACTGACTCTACGAAACACTGAGTAAGGACAATGCACACAGACTTACTAAACATTTTTACTGACTGTAGTAAGGACAAGGCACACAGACTTACTGGACATTCTTACTGACTGTAGTAAGGACAATGCACACAGACTTACTGAACATTCTTACTGACTGTAGTAAAGACAATACACACAGACTTACTGAACAGTTTTACTGACTGTAGTAAGGACAATGCACACAGACTTACTGAACATTCTTTCTGACTGTATTAAGGTCAATTCACAAAGATTTACTGTACATTCTTAGTGACTGTATGAAACTCTGAGTAAGGACAATGCACACAGACTTACTGTACATTCTTACTGACTGTAGTAAGGACAATGCACACAGACTTACTGAACATTCTTACTGACTGTAGTTAGAATGATTCACAAGGACTTACTGAACATTCTTACTGACTGTAGTATGGACAATGCACGCAGACTTACTGAATATTCTTACTGACTGTCCAAAACACTAAGGACAATGCACACAGATTTACTGAACATTTTTACTGACTGTAGTAAGGACAATGCACACAGACTTACTGAACATTTTTACTGACTGTAGTAAGAACAATTCACACAGACTTACTGAACATTCTTACTGACCATAGTAAGGACAATGCATGCAGACTTACTGAGCATTCTTACTGACTGTACAAAACACTAAGGACAATGCACACAGATTTACTGAACATTTTTACTGACTGCAGTAAGGACAATGCACACAGACTTGCTGAACGTTTTTACTGACTGTAGTAAGGACAATGCACACAGACTCACTAAACATTTTTACTGACTATAGTAAGGACAATGCATGCAGACTTACTGTGCATTCTTACTGACTGTAGTAAGGACAATGCTGACTGTCTTACTGAACATTCTTTTTGACTACGAAACATTAAGGACAATGCACACAGACTTACTGAACATTCTTGCTGACTGTAGTAAGGACAATTCACAAACTTACTGAACATTCTTACTGACTGTAGTAAGGACAATGCACACAGACTTACTGAACATTCTTACTGACTATAGTAAGGACAATTCACACAGACTTACTGAGCATTCTTACTGACTGTAGTAAGGACAATGCACACAGACTTAATGAACATTTTTACTGATTGTAGAAAGGACAATTCACACAGACTTACTGAACATTCTTACTGACTTTACGAAACGTTAAGGACAATGTTTCCAGACTTACTGAACATTTTTACTGACTGTACAAAATGCTGAGTAAGGACAATGCACACAGACTTACTGAACATTCTTACTGACTGTAGTAAGGACAATTCACACAGACTTACTGAACATTCTTACTGACTGTAGTAAGGACAATTCACACAGACTTACTGACATTCTTACTAATTGTTGTAAGGACCATTCACAAAGATTTACTGTACATTCTTACTGACTGTATGAATCGCTGAGTAAGGACAATGCACACAGACACTGTACATTCTACTGACTGAAGTAAAGACAATGAACACAGACATACTGAACATTCTTACTAACTGTAGTAAGAACAGTGCACACAGACTTACTTTACATTCTTACTGACTGTAGTAAGGACAATTCACACAGACTTACTGAACATTCTTACTGACTGTAGTAAGGACAATTCACACAGACTTACTGAACATTCTTACCAACTTTAGCAAGGACGATTCAGACAGACTTACTGAACATTCTTACTGACTGTACAAAACGTTGAGTAAGGACAATGCACACAGACTTACAGAACATTCTTATGACTGTACGAAACATTAAGGACAATTCACACAGACTTTCTGAACATTCTTACTGACTGTAGTAATGACAATGCACACAAACTTACTGAACATTCTTACTGACTGCAGTAAGGACAATCCACACAGACTTACTGAACATTCTTACTGACTGTACAAACCATTAAGGACAATTCACACAGGCTTACTGAGCATTCTTACTGACTGTAGTAAGGACAATTCACACAGACTTACTGAACATTTTTACTGACTGTAGTTAGAATGATTCACAAGGACTTACTGAACATTCTTACTGACTGTAGTAATGACAATGCACACAGACTTACTGAACATTCTTACTGACTGTAGTAATGACAGTGCACACAGACTTACTGAACATTCTTACTGACTGTACGAAACATTAAGGGCAATGTACACAGAATTACTGAACATTTTTACTGACTGTACGAAAAGCTGAGTAAGGACAATGCACACAGACTTACTGAACATTATTACTGACTGCAGTAATGACAGTGCACACAGACTTACTGAACATTCTTACTGACTGTAGTTAGAATGATTCACAAGGACTTACTGAACATTCTTACTGACTGTAGTAATGACAATGCACACAGACTTACTGAACATTCTTACTGACTGTAGTAATGACAGTGCACACAGACTTACTGAACATTCTTACCGACTGTAGGAAACATTGAGTAAGGACAATGCACACAACTTACTGAACATTCTTACTGACTGCAATGAGGACAATGCACATAGACTTACTGAACATTCTTACCGACTGTACGAAACATTGAGTAAGGACAATGTACACAGACTTACTGAACATTCTTACTGACTGTAGTAAGGACAATGCACACAGACTTACTGAACATTCTTACCGACTGTACGAAACATTGAGTAAAGACAATGCACACAGACTTACTGAACATTCTTACTAAAAGCTGTCTTCCACTGTGAACTGCACTTCTTACATGTGCAAATCTATGTTCTGTTGTGCCACCTTTACCACAATATCTTAGTTAACGACTTTAAATAAATAAATCAGCTTCTTTTAAAGTGTGGAGAAATGCTGAGAAAGGCAAAAAGCATATACTTTATATAGGAGCCAGCAATGGCAGTTGTCACTGACCATCTTATGTCTGTGTAATACTACTAGCCTCGGAGATATGAACTGTAATTTCACCTCTATATGTGTGTATACATGTGTTTTCTGTATGTGGTTTGTGTGTGTGTGTGTGTGTGTGTGTGTGTGTGTGTGTGTGTGTGTGTGTGTGTGTGTGTGTTTGTCTGTTTGCCAGATACATGCACATGTAGTTCATCACTTGGTTATGTGCTGTTCCCATGTCATTTGGAACCAGTGTTGAGTTGTGTATAGCAGAAGTGTAGTATCCCGTTAATGCACACAATCAGTATGGCAATATGAATACCTGACATGGCTGGTGTGCTACTGTAGTCCACACTATACTGAACTTCCTGGCATCCAAGACAGTTAGTTATGACTAGTTATTGCACAGTTCCAATTCAGTAAAAGACTAAGCTCTTATTTACATAAAATAAAACAGCAACAATTACTTTAAACCACTCATCTGTATTAATAGATTTAATAAAATATTAGAAAATAGTTTTTTGACTTATAATCCTGAAGGTTTGAGCTGAGACACTAGTTTGTCTTTTTCACAGAATATGGTGTGTGTGTGTGTGTGTGTGTGTGTGTGTGTGTGTGTGTGTGTGTGTGTGTGTGTGTGTGTTCTTTATTCATCCCTGTGCTGTTGTTGAGTCGCACCTGGCTGCAATAACAACCCCATCAACAACCAACAGAACATGCAGTTTCATGTGTTATGCCAATAGCAACAACCATCTGTGTATGAGGATGTACCAAGATGCAAACATATTTAGCTGGACATCCAACTCAGTTGCCAGCTCAAACTAGTCTTAGCATTTTTGTGCAGTGGGTTTTGAAGATAGATGGTCTAAATGAGTTATGGTTGAAACGTATATATTTTCTAGACTGAAATAGCAGTCTCTTATTAAACACACTGTAGCCTACCATCACAGATACAGAGCATTATTCTGTAACAAGATATCAAATGCATAAATAAATAAATGCATATATACCTACATGCATACACACACACACACACACACACACACACACACACACACACACACACACACACACACACACACAAAATCACATACACCCTGAGGTACTCCTGACAAGTGACAAGTGGAGTACCTCAGGGTTCAGTCCTGGGACCCCTCTTGTTTGACATCTACTTCTCTGAAGTACAGGCCAACATTAAGGGACTCTGGCTAACAAAGTTCGCAGATGACTGCAAACTGGGAGCCATTATTGAATCCCCAAATGATGTGGATATTCTACAAAAGGGCCTTGCAGAAACAGATTCTTGGTGCCAGAGCCATGGGCTCAAGCTCAATGCTAAGAAATGTATAGTTACCCCTTTAGGAAAAAACATGTACCCATGAATTACCACATAGGTGGCAGTACACTAAACATCAAACGTATGATAAGTGACTTAGGAACACATGTGGACAGTGGTCTCACCTTCGATAACCACAACTCCACAACAGTCAGGAAATCCTTCTATGTGGCACTCCTCATCACTAAGGGCTTTTCATCCAGAAAAAAGGAGGTCATTGTCCCACTGTACTCATCCCTCATTAGACCCATTATAGAATACAATGCCCCATTTGGTATGTACCTCTCAAGACATCTGCAACAACTGGAAAGGCCGCAGAAATACCTCACTAAAAGAATCACAGGCCTAAAACAGATGCCCTATGCTGACCATCTAAAAAAACTCCACCTATACTCTGTTGCATATTGTCTAGTCAGAGGGGATCTCTGCTTAATATACAAGGCCATGTCAAAGCCAGAGCTGCTGGACATGCTGCACTTAAAGAAATCCCAATCCCTCAGAGACACACACTCCAGGGATCTAAACCTTGTTATCACAATGAACAAAACATGCTGGAGGGATAGGCTCCTGACCCAGAGAGTCCCCAGACTCTGGAATAGACTGCCCATACATGTCAAGCAGAGCCCCTGTTTTGCCCTCTTCAAACGGAACCTTGATGATTGGATGGGAGATAGGAAAGTCACCCCGCTGATCATGTCAGTTGCCCTGCTAGACAGAGGTTCAGGGAATTAAATACTGTGGGAAGAAACAGCCAGGGAATTTTTATGGCTAGGCTTGTATAGGCTCTAGGGCCGATAGCCTAGTACCAACCTATGAACCTATGAACATACATGCATATATGCATAAATAAATGTTCTTATTTAAAATCACTACATCTGTATGAGGGAAGTATTGATCACTTGTATTCATTTTCTTTCCTCTACAGCCTTCAAGGACCGAGTAACCTGGTGACCTGTTTTAGCTGCTTAGTGTATGGGCACTGTCACTATTGCCTAAGCTGATTCACTGAGTTAGAGGCCACATTTCCCAAGTTAATGTACTAAAAAGAAAATAAGTCATTGTGATGTTATGTTATGATATAAAAGATCAGCTGCAACAACTACTACATAGACTTTCCAGATTTGAATGCATTTAGAATAGTTTTCCCTCACATATGACAACATTAAGAGGCAACTCCAAACATATACACACAGCTAGTACTGAAAATCATTAAATTACTTGAGTAAATTCTGAATTTCAGGTATTCCTCTGATTTCGTTTTGCAAGACAGTAAGCCTGATGAATGAATATTTGTACCAGAATGAAAACCGACAGCTACATTTTCATTAACATGGTACCATTTATGGTCTAAATGGTGTAGGATGTGTGGATAAAAATAAATCACAATGGAAACATGATGAGCAACAACATATCATGGTTATATTGGCCCTAGATGTGAGTGTGTGTGTGTGTGTGTGTGTGTGTGTGTGTGTGTGTGTGTGTGTGTGTGTGTGTGTGTGTGTGTGTGTGTGTGTGCTGCGTGCGTGCGTGCGTGTGTGTGTGTGTGTGTGTGTGTGTGTGTGTGTGTGTGTGTGTGTGAGTGTGTGTGTGTGTGTGTGTGTGCCTTCTGTGGAAGGTTGGGCACCGGGCTGGCAACTCGACACCGTAAAACTCCACTGCCAATCATGAGCGGACAGATGATTCGCTGTGGCGACCCCTAACCGAGAAAAGCCGAAAGAAGAAGAAGAAGAAGGTGGTAAACAGCTGCACAACATATGATAGCACACAACTCTAACCCTGATTCTCTTAGGGGTTTTGTCTTGGAAAAATTGCAAGTTGGCATAGGTGAATGTGTGTCTTTAAAAAACAAACTCTTAAAAAAAGAAACCCTGCTGATTTTAAAGTGTGGTACTTTGGAGCCTCAGGGACTCAACAAAGAATGTAATTGGAAGTATGTGATTTGAATTGTATGCTTACTTGATTAATTGTTTTGTGCAATATGTTGTATATAAGCAAACAGTATTTTGTAGTGTAGTATAGTGTTTTTACTCTTGTAAGGCAGTGTAAGCCAAGGAACTAAGTGTTTCATTAAATTAGCTTACTTCTTGGATCGGTGGTCTTGGTGGTATCTTAACAACATATGCAACTGCCTGTGCTGTGAGTGAGAGCTCATGGCATTAGCATGTCTCTGTTCATGGATATATGTTCACACACATCCTATAGTGCAATTATGGTTAAACTGGATGACAGTTAGTTTGGCAGCAAAAGCTTCTGTTGTCTTTTTCCGTAGCTATATGTTGCACAGTCACTGCATATGTGTACCTATATAGTCCCCATATGAATAGACTCAAAAGTCAAATGGTCAGCAACAAACAATCAACAACCCCCTCCCATAAATACCACGCCACATCAAAATATAACAGAGTTTTTGCAAGAGGGCAAGCCCCAGATACACTGCCATTATGGTGGGCTTAATCCATCATACACCCTTACTTAGATATTCCAACTTTACAGTTGCACAACACTGTACAGAAACAACCCACAACTGTGAACAAGGAAGTCATACAAACTGCCATCTTGTAGTCACATTATAAGTGTAAGAATCACAGTCAGGAAAAATGAAATTGGAGAAAAGAGAAAGGGGGGAATAGCACTAAACCAGATGGACATCAAAGCCTTGTAAGGAAAACATATCTGCAAACAAAGGTTTGCTAGAGTCAAGCTGATTCCATTTGAGTGTCTTAGCCAGTCATCATTCACAGATGTCTGTTTCAAGCACACTACATGTATTCTGTGGGTGGGGCAGACTCAGCCTAGTTCTTCATGAAATCTGATGCTGCACCATAATTCAGCACCTGCTCCTTATACACTGCATACATGTATCTGCACTTGCAGTTGCACGTGGGCCTACATGAAGATCTTTATATGCCTTCCTGCATGGGAATTTGTTCCATGAACAGCATAAACTGCCCAGTGGGTGGAGATGGGCACTGGTGCACCTTCGTCAGTGGATATGTATTCCATACACATCATGCTCATATGCTTATACCCATAACTAAGCTCTAGTTAGTTTTGCATGCCACATCAGCGATGTTAATATAGAACTTACTAATGAATAAATTGTATATCAGACCAGCTCTGTGTGCATCTGACTTGCTCTTCAGTGCTACAGTAAATGTGTTTCTGATGAGGATTTACAATGGCTTTATGGACCAGTATTCAGTATTCATTTAATAATGAACAAATCATATTAAGCCTGTGGTGAGTGATATGCAACTACATTTTAGTGTTGGTAATGGTAAACCTGCATTGATGGCTAATGCCTGTGTTGGTACTGAAACCTGGACAGATTTGGATCAGCGATCTACCCTGGTTACCAAACTGACTAAATAAATTTTTGCAAGAGGAAAGTTGCCAGCTGTTGTGAGGTTCTCTCTCAAAAAAAAAAACACAAATGGATAAATATAATGAAGAAAACAAAATGACACACATATCCGGGAAGAACTACTTTTGGATGTCATGGACAGAAGCAGGTAATGAAGGAATTTAGGGGTCATAAAAGCTGACCAGTAAACAAGGTATCCATTAAAAGATCTTGAAAGGGCATCATATCTTAAAGTGCTCTTAGCCTTTGAACTAAACCAGCTTCAACTTGGATGTGGCTGTTTGCAGGTTAATAAGGAGTCAAAGTGCATCTTGACTGTATCTTTAGTAAATGAACAAAGGCAAAGGCAGCAAAGGGTTCGGAAAGAAATCTTTGTCCAAGCCCCTGATGGACCTGTTGGCAGACATGAATTAAGAAATATTTCACTTTCAGTCTCCTTTTGTTGAACCCCCTAGAGATAAGTGCAGCATCTATAGCCAAGTGGTTTAAAATGTCAGCCTCAGATGGTACAGAATACACATGAGCTTTTAAATGTTTTGAGGAGGTGAACCACTGGTAGTAAATGTCCTTTATTTTTGTCCAAGGAAGGGAAAAAATTCCTCTGAAACTCTTCAAAGCTGGACACACTAAGTAGAAAGGAGCATAGCCGATGCCACACACAAAGTGCCAAAGACGGACTATTCAGTGAGGTGGTAAAGCTATCTGAAAGCTGATGACTATCAGCCCTACATGACGTATACTGGCTCCATTCAAACACGGCAGCGATGCGGTACTGAAAGAAGGCAGGGGGCAATGGGTCACAAACTATCTCTATGTAGCTAGTATCACTTACAGAACAGACAGAGGACAGACAGGAACACATTTCATTTACCTAACACCAGCTATTGTACTTAGAAATTTGGCAAGACCAATAATACACTTTATCATTCATTACTGTGTCACTTGGCTTGAATTTAAAGGTGAAAGCTTATTTCTTAAATTTAAGACATTAAGTTAAATGACCAAATGAGGTTACAAGGGATGCAATATACTCTTCTTTCTTTTTTATCTAAAATATTTATTTGAAGTTGTATGTTAGTCACTGCATGAAGAAATGAAACAAGAACTTAACAATCTTAAAACCATTTTGGTTTTGATTCATGTGGAACTGCAAGCACTGCTTTGTTTTAAGAAATTCAAACTGCATGAAGTGCTGCCCCTCTGTGCAGAATAAAACATTCTGGGGAAGTGACCCATTTCAAAGTGGTGAAATCCTACCTATGAAATGCAATGGACAGTTTATTAGGTGTTCAGTTGCTATCAGTTGAAATCCATTTATAGCATTTTCAGGCACCAGTTATCCAGCAAAAAGTTGCTTACCATTATTGTCTCACCTTACTATCAATGACTATCTTTGCACCAGCAATTTACAGGCATAACAAATGATTATTTTGTGTAACACAGTAGTCTATATAGCATAGCCTATAAAATACACTGGATTTTAGAAATAAAAGCAGTGTTTAATAAGGGATTGTTTAAATGATACACTATTTGGTAATACATTTCAGAGTAACTTGTATTACATTTTTAATATTTACATATTATTTATTAGTGACCATTTTTCAGATTTAAGCCCTTTACATACATATATATATATATATATATATATATATATATATATATATATATATATATATATATATATACCTATGGGCACACAAGTGCGTGAGCACACACGTGCACGGGCACAAAGAAAAATATATACATGCTTATATTCACATACCAAGGAACAAACATAAAAAAGACAGGTGCACACAAACACACACATACACAGACATGCACACACACTGCACCAGAAACTGTAAGAAAATACATGCATAACCATTTTCATGTAGTACTTTGCCAATCAATGCCAAATGCAGTTTAAAAATCAGCATCATTTCAGAGCTTTCCCTTTCTCACATTTTCCGGAAAGTCTGCATGCTTCCATTCATATGCATTTAATTCTGCTCCATCATAAACTGACCCACACCACTCATATAGTGTCAGCATCAGTGATGGAACGTGTTGCATAAATTCTGAATCCTAATTTAAGCACATGTATATTGTCTAGACTGCATACTGACAAGCAATTTAAATGTCTGTTTTTATTTTTTGGTTACTGAATAATATACTGCATTTAGGGGTATCTCTTAGAAGAATAACATTTCTTAACTGCTTATGGTAGTCATCTCTAACAGGTGACTCAGGCCTTGATTATTTATATACAATCAAATACCCAGTCGTATGTTAACCCTGATACACAAGGCCTTTTATTCTAATCAGTCCACACTACTGCACAGAAAACTTGTTCTGCTATTCCTCAGGCTGAGACATAATGTACATGACACAAAAAAGTGATACAGCAAAGTAAGTATTTTTATAGCACCATCTCCTGAGGTAGAAACAAAATGCCAATAAATGCCAAACTCCTAGCTCGTCACAAGGATCACGTTTATGGATCAGTGCATCCGATAGTGTCTTGAACATTCCTCAAGAAAATAAAACAATTATTTTCGACAGCTAACATCAATAATCTAATTTTGCAGTGTGCACAGTACATGAGCTGGTTATCATAGCATTCTTATCTGTGTCTTCAGGAAAGAAAGACATAACGCTCAATAAACCAATTTTTTGCACCATCGATCCCAGAGTTGTTTTTCTTTTTTCCACTTCTTTGTTAGGTAAATTCTGAAGACAGCAAACTGTTAAATTATGAACTAAATGTTACTCCTCACTAGGGACATGTTTTCTATAAAGATCATCTGAAGAAAAAAAAAAACAATGAACTCTCCATGAAATTAATAGCCAGAGGAAAATAATGTAGTGAAATGGAACTGGGCAGCAGAAAGAAAGTGCCCGCTTCAATGAATAAGGGCAACGTAATAATCCGCCCACTTCCAATGAGATTTTTAAAGTTTATTACACTAGGTCAAGCCTGAAAGCCCCTTTTCTTATCAGAACTAATTATCTCCAGGGAAATGCAAATGCAGGTTCTGGTAAGGAAATTAGAAAAGGATGCTGATATCTAACAGGAAACTATTTCTCCCCTTAGATGGCATTATGCTGTTTGAAATTTCGACATTCATTATCAAATGCAATTTTTTCACTTAGTCTAATGCTGTAAATGCATCTTTCAGTGTCTGCATTGTATTAAGCCCTGGAAAGGAAAAACCTTCACCAGCGTGTCCATATAAAATGAGAAGCAGGGTATGTTCATTGCTGCCAGCTATCCATGAATCCTGTTGCTATCTATCCCATGCAATGGAATCCAGTTTGCTCAGTGCTTATTTCCTTGCAGTTAGGGTTAAGCTAACCTGTCATCAGTAAAGCAGCTGGTTGGGGGAAGGGGACAGGGTGATAGCAGTGACACCTTACAGATGTTCAACGAGTTCCACTCAAATTGCCGAATTTATCTAGGTGTCACCATCAAGTTATGCAGTATCATTCTGGCATGCAGTTCATTATTTATTTAATCATAGCAGCTATATAGTAATCTGTGGGATGACAAAAGGATCAGGGCAGCATTGCAGAGAACTTCTGCCATCCAAATCTAGTTTTCTTGACTGCCTCCTGGTATGACATCATAGCAGGGATGCATCTGCAGAGAATCTAGATGCTATGTCTATGAGGACTGCTATATCATGCAGATAATAGTATTCAAAACATTCTTTGTTAATGAATCTACCTGTATACATGGTGCAATCCAAGACTACATGAGCAAATTGCATAATGTAATGATTTCCAAATATGTCAGAATCCCACTGCTCAACCTGACTGAAGTGCCACTCCTTATATAAAGGAGAAGATGCAGGAAGGCACCATAGCATGTTTGTCTTTGTCAGACATGAGAATGTGAACATGACAGGCATAAAGTCTGCGCTGCAAGCATTTTAACATCTGAAAATACAGGAAAGTGAAGCCAAGAAGCTGCACTACTAAAGCACATTGTTAACCTGAAGCTGTGCCCTGTAAGTACTTTATATTCAAAAATATGACCCATGCAAAAAATTGCCCACTTCATCCTCTAGCACCCGCAGAATGCCCATCATTAACACCACCACTACTTGGTACTTACCCTCCAGAGAACTGCACTCCCAGGACAAGCTCCTAGTGCACTAACATAGGTTCCGCAGTACTTCTGGGGCTGCTCTCTACTCATCCAATATTGTCAGACTCTTAAACATAACTGAAAAACAAAAACACGTGTCTTTACAACCAGACTTTGAACACCTTACCTCAGTACCTAGCTAGGCTTTTGCCAGCCCCATCTCACTAGCAAAGATACTGGTTATTAACTTATTTGACTTCATACTTCAAACTATTCTCCTTTGCATGATCTCTAACATTACATGTGGAGGGCCTTCTCTGTATTTGCGGGTGTGTATGTTTGTAATTTGACCTTTTTCACCATGATGCACGCTGAAGGGATACTTTTTGGGGAGAACTTAACATCTATCTGTCCAGAGGCTCTTGACGGTCCAGTGGCAGTCTGACCAGCATGGTGTACCAGAGGTTTGGGGTTAAGTCCAAATGAGAGCTAATCTGATCCTCAGCTTCAATGATTCTTACATGGTCAGCCCAATTTGTCTGTACATATTATCCGTAGGCATACCTATGTGCACTGCCTATAACACTTTCAAGTGGTCTGCCTCTTCTCACCACTCTGCTCTTTCTCTTTTAACTTTTCATTTCCCTTTCCTTTCATTTTCCACTCTCTTCTCAACTTACTTGTCTTCGTATACCATTTTCTGTATTTCTCCTTCTTTTCATTATTTTTAAAATTCATATAGTGTGTCACATTTTATACTCTTTTTAAAACGTAATTCTTTAATATACTTTGACCAGTTGTTGCTTCATAAAAAATATTTTCTTATTGTAGAATAAATATGTATCTTCTTTCCATGCACAGTATAGTCTGTCAACTCATACTGATAATTCCTGGGCTTTCACTGAAAAAGAGTCTCTCATGGCACACTTGGCCGTTCCCAATAAGCAAATGTAAATTAAATAATTGAACAAACAAAATGCCTCAAAAACAGAGTGATCATTTACATTCCACAGTATTGCTGATATCGTCATCCAGTTTGAAAGTTAAAAGTAAAATCTCAGTTTGCTTTTATTTTTAAAATGCAAATCCAGCGTACAGCTATGACAATGCCATCATTAGAAAGCCTTACAATAGGAGATTAGCATATCTTGCATGTGCCATATTCACAGCCTTGTCAAGCTTCACAAGATATGCTGGAGTATTGCAGTATTCCATTACAAAGCTATTCTGCCAAGTATGAAATAACAAAACTCCTTGAATATATTGTGGTCGCTTGTCTTAGAATGCACTGCTGGCCGTATCAACAGCATCATTAAAAAATCGTCTAACCAACAGAATCCCAAACACTGCATGTCCTAAACAACCCCGCAACTGTGGGTGTCATTGGGTGTCATCTTCATATACTGAAAACATTTCATCTGGGAATGCTACAACTTACTGTCTGCCATTTTGTTGACACTAAAAGTACTGTGTATTTTTAAGCAAAGACATGCATTGTCAATGCTTTGATTGTGCTGTTTGTGAAATTTTCTGCAAGTGGGTGTTAATATAGTGCCTCCAATGTTAGACAACTCATAGTAAAAGAAAAAGGCATGTTTTTACTACTTTTCCCTCTTGTCCAAGTTTATGCGATTTGGAGGTAATATATTTATGGAATGTAAATGTGTGAGAAGAGACCAGTGTGTGTGTGGGGGGGGGGCCTACAAGAGGCAAAGTCACTCTGCAAAAGCAATAGTTATTGTTTATATGCAATATTTGTGATATTTTGTGCCAAATGTAATGGGGCTAGGTGTTATATTATGATTACATTTCAAATAAACCCAAAAAATAAACTGTTTTTGAATTAAGACAAAATAACCAAGGATATCTTGCTCTTATGACCTGTTTAATTGAAAAAAAAAATGTGTACTACTGTATTAAGCCAAGTTTAAAATTAAGTATTTCTTCAGTGATCATGAAGAAAATCCATCTTACACATCACTCTAGTTTAATATGACAGTCATAAGACTTTCGAGACAAATGTTAGACTTTTTGCCATTTTGAAGAGGTAATGAAATTGGTAACTTTACACTAGAATATTTCAAAATACTGGTGGCTTTGGTGAAATATTGGATCAGGGACTATGTAAGCATGCCATAACAATGCTGCCAACCTCTTTCTAACACACCAATAATTTCTTCTCTTGATTTAATTCAAACAAAGCCCATTTTTTAATTTTTTCTGGTAGTTCTGGCAGTACTGATGCATCTCTCCCTTTGCATTTCCTAATCCACAGAAGTAATTAAACCATAGACTGGTATTCATAGCCTTCTGTGAAGCAGGTAAGGTATCTTGCTTAATTTGCAAGACTTTCCTGATGCAAAGTGACCCCTATCCCCTCCTCCTTGAAATTCCATGGTGTGTTTTAGACAGCAAGGTTTAGAGCAGCACATGCTGAAGATGCATTCCTGAGGAGGGGGCTCTATAGAAATGACCTTCCTGGTACACTGACCAGTTTCAGTACTTGCATAATTTGACTCCTGAACTACACAAATTCAGTCAAGGAAGGGTCCCATAAAACTGCCACCAGTGCCTCTCATCATTCATTGGCTCTACCAGACCCATTTTAGCCTCCTCAAACTCAACCCGATCCATGTCCAGGGCACGCTAGGAGATTAAGGATGCTGAAGCAGTGTGATCTCAGCAATGGCTGCCGTCAGGAGCTGTGTGCATACTTCCACATAATCTCCTGACCGAGTAATATACCACTTGTAGCACAGAGCTCACCAAACTCTTATTGCTGCAGGCAGCCTGCCTCCCCTCCAGGGTGGGCATACCAGTATTGGCCACCCCGTGTACACAGTATTCTTGTGTCACATTCTTGTGCCTTCCAAAAGTGGTAATCTGTGCAATCTGCACTTCACCCTACTCAGACAACCAGTGCAGGTAAGTCGTGTTGCATGTGTATGCAATTGTAAAAATGGCATGCTTCTGTGTGTGTGTGTGTGTGTGTGTGTGTGTGTGTGTGTGTGTGTGTGTGTGTGTGTGTGTGTGTGTGTGTGTGTGTGTGTGTATAAGTACTGGGAGAGTGTCAGAGTTGGTTCTTGGGGTCTGTGTTTGAATGGCTATTTTGTTAGTGTGGTGTACATGTATATATGTATGGGAGTGTGTGTGTGTGTGTGTGTGTGTGTGTGTGTGTGTGTGTGTGTGTGTGTGTGTGTGTCAGTGACGGACAGTGCCTAAATGAGCTCCACATAGGACCTGCAATACATAACAGCGCAGGTAGTAGGTGCTCCACTGTGTCATTGTTCCACCTGCACAGTGGATAGTGGGGCAATTCATTGTATGCAAATTCTCAGGTAATATTATGTTGCCCTTTAGGGAGCATGGATAACTTGAATCAGTACATAGCCCTAGAGTGCAAATCAGCTCATCAAGCATGGATAACTATGAATCAGTACATAGCCTTGGAGTGCAAATCAGCTCATCAAGCATGGATAACTATGAATCAGTACATAGCCCTGCAGTGCAAATCAGCTAATCAAGCATGGATAACTATAAATCAGTACATAGCCTGCAGTGCAAATCAGCTCATCAAGCATGGATAACTATGACTCAGTACATAGCCCTGCAGTGCAAATCAGCTCATCAAGCATGGATAACTATGAATCAGTACATAGCCCTGCAGTGCAAATCAGCTTATCAAGCATGGATAACTATGAATCAGTACATAGCCCTGCAGTGCAAATCAGCTCATCAAGCATGGATAACTATGACTCAGTACATAGCCCTGCAGTGCAAATCAGCTAATCAAGCATGGATAACTATGAATCAGCACATAGCCCTGCAGTGCAAATCAGCTCATCAAGCATGGATAACTATGAATCAGTACATAGCCCTGCAGTGCAAATCAGCTAATCAAGCATGGATAACTATGAATCAGTACATAGCCCTGCAGTGCAAATCAGCTCATCAAGCATGGATAACTATGACTCAGTACATAGCCCTGCAGTGCAAATCAGCTAATCAAGCATGGATAACTATGAATCAGCACATAGCCCTGCAGTGCAAATCAGCTCATCAAGCATGGATAACTATGAATCAGTACATAGCTCTGCAGTGCAAATCAGCTAATCAAGCATGGATAACTATGAATCAGTACATAGCCCTGCAGTGCAAATCAGCTCATCAACGTGGATAACTTGAATCAGTACATAGCCCTGCAGTGCAAATCAGCTCATCAAGCATGGATAGCTATGAATCAGTACATAGCCCTGCAGTGCAAATCAGCTCATCAAGCATGGATAACTATGAATCAGTACATAGCCCTGCAGTGAAAATCAGCTAATCAAGCATGGATAGCTATGAATCAGTACATAGCCTGCAGTGCAAATCAGCTCATCAAGCATGGATAACTATGAATCAGTACATAGCCCTGCAGTGCAAATCAGCTCATCAAGCATGGATAACTATGAATCAGTACATAGCCCTGCAGTGCAAATCAGCTCATCAACGTGGATAACTACGAATCAGTACATAGCCCTGCAGTGCAAATCAGCTCATCAAGCATGGATAAATATGAATCAGTTCATAGTCCTGCAGTGCAAATCAGCTCATCAAGCATGGATAACTATGAATCAGTGCATAGCCCTGCAGTGCAAATCAGCTCATCAAGCATGGATAACTATGAATCAGTGCATAGCCCTGCAGTGCAAATCAGCTCATCAAGCATGGATAACTATGAATCAGTACATAGCCCTGCAGTGCAAATCAGCTCATCAAGCATGGATAACTATGAATCAGTACATAGCCTGCAGTGCAAATCAGCTCATCAAGCATGGATAACTATGAATCAGTACATAGCCCTGCAGTGCAAATCAGCTCATCAAGCATGGATAACTATGAATCAGTACATAGCCCTGCAGTGCAAATCAGCTAATCAAGCATGGATAACTATGAATCAGTACATAGCCCTGCAGTGCAAATCAGCTCATCAAGCATGGATAACTATGAATCAGTACATAGCCCTGCAGTGCAAATCAGCTCATCAAGCATGGATAACTATGAATCAGTACATAGCCCTGCAGTGCAAATCAGCTCATCAAGCATGGATAAATATGAATCAGTACATAGCCCTGCAGTGCAAATCAGCTCATCAAGCATGGATAACTGTGAATCAGTGCATAGCCCTGCAGTGCAAATCAGCTAATCAAGCATGGATAGCTATGAATCAGTACATAGCCCTGGAGTGCAAATCAGCTCATCAGTCATGGATAAATATGAATCAGTACATAGCCCTGCAGTGCAAATCAGCTCATCAAGCATGGATAACTTCTATCAGTGCATAGCCCTGCAGTGCAAATCAGCTCATCAACGTGGATAACTTGAATCGGTACATAGCCCTGGAGTGCAAATCAGCTCATTAAGCATGGATAACTATGAATCAGTACATAGCCCTGCAGTGAAAATCAGCTAATCTGTGCGGACTAATTTGTGCTGCACGATGATTAGCTAGGAATACTAGGTACAGTGTTTTTCAGTGAAAAATCATAGTTTACAAATATTGTGTTTCTCATTGAAAAATCATAGTTTACACACACACCCACATATGTATATATATATAGAGAGAGAATAACTGTTCTGATTATTAAAAAAATAATTTGGAATCTTACATCATTTTTTTTGTATTGCTAATACTGAACCAGTTGAAAATATACAAACTATATTCATTAATCATGGGCCGGCTGGAAGTTTTCTCAGTTATAAGCCTACCATTTATCAGTTGCAGAACTTTCCTCAAGAGAGTGAGGGTGATGTATATTTTATAAAATAAATGTATGGATAGATTATGAACAGATGAAAAGTGTATGCCTTCCAAGGTACAAAGAAATGATGCATAGATGTAAAATTTGAAGTTATTTTCTTATAAGCAGAACAATTATTTTCTACGTGTAAACTGTTTTTTTTTTTTGCAGTACAATAAAAAAAAATAATCCCCACCACATAAAATACTGAGTTTACAAGGATATTAACTGTCTAAAGAATGACTTCAAAAATAGTCATGCTTATGAGTTGATTCCTAATTGTTTTGATACTTTAAGCTTTTTCTGATTTACATTTATTATGTTTTTTTCATGTCTGCAAGAATAAAAATGCTTGAGTTGTGTGAGTCAGCTGGCTGTTTCTAGAAATACAGGCAACAAGTACTGAATAACAAAGTAAGACAGCAAAGCAGTCAGCATAGCAAAAAGTGCACTTTTAAACAGTTGGTTTCAATGCAGCTTTTTCAGTTACACTGAAACACTGAGAAAAGCATGCATACATAAACAGAAATGATAATTCATGACCAAGTGCCATAAAATAGAAAGAACAAATGCCTAAAATACAACACTTTTATTACATGGATTTGGAAATGATCTGCCATTTATTGTACCTTCTCAAGGGTTATGTTCTACATTTGCAAAGTTTGTCATACTACTTTGGTTTCTGGAAGATGTAAAGAAATAGCTTCAGCAGAACTTGGTTCTAGCAGCATTCTTATATAATACTGTTTTTTCCCAAATGAGACATCGTCCTGTTGGAGATAAGATATGCCAGTGTCTGCTGCAAGGTGTCAAGGGGCCTTGTTCCATGACACCTGATGAGTGACAGCGGCTGTGAAAGGTGCTGATGTGGACACATTAATAATGAGGTCACAGAGAAGGTTGCTGCTGTACTGATAACCTGCAAATTCAAATAATGCAGAGCTGTTGGCAGAGTTTTTGAAAACTATGTCATCATATTCTGTTGCTGTCAATCAAACCCTAAGCAGCCAAACAAAACAAGGTGAAGGATCAGAAGCAGAAGAAGGCAGCTCTGTTGAACACAAGATCAGTGTTGCCTTTTTTTTTTTTTTTTTTTTTTTTAGTTTACTTGTACTTCTCAAAAGTCTTGAAATATTGGTGGGTATACATTTGAAACTAAGAAAATGTTGAAATGTACTACAGAATGCATACATTAAGGACCCAAAAGCAAGATAATTAATTTGAATCCCAGAATTACAAACTGGTTCTCATCTGTCTTTTCCTACTATGAAATGTACAACAACAATATATAAGTAATCTAGTCTTCACAACTTAGAATTTATATTCCTAAAGAAGTAAAAAAAAATATTATGTTTTATACAGCAGAGCTTTCAAATGTAGTGCCAGAATCTGATTTAACAAAATCCTGAAATTTCCTTTGTTATAATTGTCTAGAAGATTCAAACTAGTTCTTCCTTTTTAAAGATACTATTGTTTGTTTATTAATGAACTGGGTTAATTCTAGTAACCTGGATAACCCCCTACCCACCCCAATACAACCCATCTGTCTACTAAGCTTTACCCCCAAACTTAAAGGTTCTGGTTAATGTGCAAAATATAACATTGCCCAGGTGATCAGATACTGGAGGATGGCCTGTGTCCCTTGTCATTTTGGCCTCTTCAGTTGTAACATTCCTGCATCATAAAACTGATGGTCAAATAACTAAAACACACATCAGTGAATCACCAAAGGCCAAAAGTAATGTTTTTGGTGGTGGGTGTCCCATATCACCCAAGGGAAACCCATTGCACTGTCTGTCATATCCAATTAGTTCAGAGGTTGACACAGCTTGGTTGAAATTATTTTCCCTAATGTTTCAGAGTCAGCCAAAAGTATTTTCACTCAGATGAGTTTAATGAATTTCATACTGTCAGAATGAGGCTAAGTGAAAATAAATAGTATGACATGCATTGGTGCTACAAGGAATAGACTCAGTATGAGCATGGTACATCACTCATCAGGGTGGCATATGGATAACTATGCAAAACCAATGCAACAGTGTCCATTAAGTTCTGCAGAGGAACAGGCTGCAGTAGCACAGGCATCTGAAACAAGCACCCTTCCCCAACTGTGATAGCATTCTTGGAACTCCATATTGGATTTCAGTGGTTCAAATGAAATCTGTCTACCTTGCCAAAGAGACGCAGGGGAAAAGATTTGGTTTTCTGTTTATTCTTTATTGTAGCTGTGTCTGAAATACCACTAGCACTTTGTTCTCAGAATTTGAAATATTACCATACTGAATGTTATCAAATATTAAATACATACAGACACACATAAGTGTGTGTGTGTCTATATATATATATATATATATATATATATATATATATATGTGTGTGTGTGTGTGTGTGTGTGTGTGTATGTGTGTATATATATATATATATATATATATATATATATATATATATATATATATATATATATATGTATATATGAAGTGCACCTGCTGTGCCTACAAGCATTGATGAGTCTCCTATGGAAAAAAGATCTATGTCAAGTGAAGCCTACCCAGTATTCAAAATGCAGTAAACAAAACATACACTACTAAACTTATTCCCACTAGTCTATCATCTCCCTGTTACCACACTCAAATGGGAAAGAGTTTCAGCATTCACTAAATCTCTTAACACTTCAGTGGGAAATTGTAGTATCTAGGTTCAGTCCTTCCAGAGCTGTACCACAGAACCAACAAATGTGCTTTTCAATCCATTTTCTCCCTGCCAGACAGCTGTTAGTACAACCTGTGGGATATATATGCTATACATTAAAACTGGGATACCATTTCAAACCACAGCCATCATTATCCCTCTTGAATGATCTCTAACCTCACACAGGCGACAATAATCTGCCCTTTCTTTAATAGAAATACTGGTAGCGTTTGCTAGAGTTAGTCCTTTACTAGTGAAATATAGCATTGTTAATGATAAATGGTCTTTTTATGAGGCGACATTACTATATTCTGATGAGTGACTGAAAAAAACCTGCTGTCTGATGCTAAGCCAAGTAAAATTTAACATAGAAATTTATCATTTAGTAAAAATAATTTCATAGTACTGCAGATAGGAGTGGCATGCCATGCCATTTGTTTTGTCATCAGAAGCTCCAAGCCACACTTCTGTTGTAACTTGCCTGCTTTTCGCTGCTAGGATTCCATGGCTCCATTTTTCTGGCCTTTCAAGCTTGCTTTATTACTGAATTATATGCCCTCTCTCATGACAACAATTTATTGAGAATAGCCATGTAACCTTTATCAGACAGCAGTAGTACTGTGATGTGAATAACAGCTTAAGGATGAATTGATCGAGATGTTACAACCTAGATGCATCTTTCAAAACTTAAATAACTTAAATAACTACGTATACTGGGACAGCTGTTTGGGCAGGACTCTAGCGCACTATTCAGGGGAATTTCTGCTTTGTTGTGCAGCCATCAAGTTCACATATATAAGCTGGCAGGATAAGATGGGCTAGAGTGTGAAATCTCCATCACTGTGGGTTGGATGTAGGGCTATTGTGTTTTCTATCAATTATCATCAACTCACTCAAGCCTAAAACATCTTTTTTGTACATTCAGTTAACTCCCATTCCTCCTTAATGGCATCCAGAACTTTTTAAATTCTGTCTTCTTTAAGTAAATGACTTACTAACTAATTGTAGGCAGTATTAGAAGGCCAATGAGTTATTAACAAATGACATGAAGCTTGTTAGTCTAAGATGTCTTGCAGTGTTGAAATTAATATTTGTTTGCCACTTATTATTCACAGTTTCATATTTATTTTCATATTTTCATAACTGAATTGAGGTGTATGATGTGAAACACCAAACTTGCAGGCAGAAAATTCACTGAAAATGTTGGCTTATATCACACTATACTGAAAATATTGCTAGTTGTTCTTAGTAATTATGAAAATAAGCAATATTTCTATATGTACTTAACAATGCAGGCAGTGGGTGACAAATCACATACCATATATTGCTTATCACTGTTAGCTGAACAAGAGTATTAGGAATTCCCAAAACACACACTCAGGTGCACACAGACATGTGTTAGGTGATTTGTCACCCACTGCCTATATTTTTCGGTAAACCTATGATAATGCAAACTCAACAGCCAGATGAATCAGTGATGGGTATTATTATAGCTATGTGGCATTCAGATAACCTGTTAATAGTGTACAGCAAACAGTGACATCTAGTGAGAGTACACAACACTGTTTTCTTTGAAAAAATATAGAAAATGTGCTCAATTTTTAAACTTTTGTTGTTCATTTATATTGACTGTATACAACTACCACACAAGTGTTTTTTTTCAATAATAAATTGATATCTGTAGTCTGATTCATATAGTGCACAAGCACAGTTTGTCAGAAATGAACAGAGTTTTCCATAATGTATTTCTTCTATAGACGTTGCCGTACCTACAGAGTTATTCACCTGTGCCATAACAAATTTGTGAATAACAGCAGGTATGTGGAAACATAATGAAGGAGAATATGGGTAAAAAGTTCAGGTGTGTAAGTATGCTTACCATAACAGTAGATGTTCATATGATCACTGCTACAGTAGCTTTAGCTATATGGGTAGATTACCATAACTAACTACATTTGGGAGGTGGAAGGAGAACTGTCCAGAAACTCCTGGACAATGGTCTTAGCAAAGTCTGATCTCTTAGCAAAGCCTGATCTAGACCTAAAGAAAGAATCAAACTTGTAATACCTTATAAATGTATGTATAGATGGCCAAGTTGCTGCTTCTAGAATACTTCTAGAACCAACCCTTTCCAAAAAGCCATAGATGAAGCCAAGGCCCTGGTAGAGTAGACCTAGACCCTAACTGGATACATTTGTTGTGGTGATTATAACAAAAGGTAATAGCTGAAGACAACCATTTGAATACAGCCTGCTTTGACACAAATTATTCCCCCCATTCTTACTTTCACAAGAAATAAGTGATTTGAATATCTGAACGATTTATTTCTGTCCAGATAGTACCTGAGCCGTCTGTAGACATCCAAAGTATACAGTATCCCCTTTCCTTTATTTGAATGTTTAGAAAAGAAAATGGGGAGATGGGATGGTGTGGCGTATAGTAGCTTCAGACACCACTTCAGGCATAAAAGAAGGAGCGTCCTCAAAGAAACCCTGTCTATGTGGAAAAGGAGATAAGGTTAACACAATGTAAGCGCTTCTACCTCATATACTCTTTGCAGAGCACAGAACAATCAGTAAAATAGTTTTCCATGTTAAGAAGCTCAGGTCAGACAGACAAGCTGATTCAAATGGTGCAACTGTTAGCTACTGTAACACAAAGTTAAGATGCCAAGGAGGGGCCACTGTTTTTTTTTTTTGGAGGCTTCTTATGCAAAACCCCCTTTAAAAACATTTTTATGTGAAAATGCATGGAAAGAGGAGGATCCATGGGCAGACATGTTGAAATTGCTAATAAATGAATCTTAATGGCATAGTGAAAAGGCCATAGAATAGTAACTCACACAAATATTGTTAAACCAGAGAGCAACTAGCCCTGAATGGGAGCTGTTTATTTAGTTGGCACCAACTAGAAAACCTTTTCCATTTGTTAATGTACAATTTTCAAGTAACAGGCTTTCTTGCCTCCATTAGTATCTGCTGCACATCCTCAGTAAGCAGGTGCCTAAAAGGAATTTAAACCATATTATCCCAGCAGACAATTGAAGTTGATTGGTGTCAGGGTGTATCAAACACCCCTGTTCTTGTGTGAGTAGATCCAGTCTGTGAGGAAGCTTTTGGTAATCGTCCCTTGCCATTTCCAAAGAATGGAGAACCGCTGTTACCTTGGCCATCACAATAACCTTGGTATTAGTGGAAAGGGTGAAAGCATATACAGGGGCATTCCTGTCCAAGGAAAATAAAAGTCATCTGTGTTACAGGCCTTTTTGCATGGCATTCTGCAACAGAATCTTACCAACTGATTGCTCAGAAAGAGGCAAACAGGTCTACTTGAGGAACATCCCACAGATGGAGAATCAATGAACAGACATGTTGAAATGTCTAATAAATGAACCTTCATGGAGGGGCAAGAAAGGGACTAGGATAATAACTCGCATAAATATCATAAAACTAGAAAACAACTGGCCCTAAATTGGTGTTGATTATGCTGATGGCACCAACTGGAAAACATTTTCCATTTGCCACTATATGATTTTCTAGTAGCAGGCTTTCTTGCCTCCATTAGTACCTGCTGCATGTCCTCAGTAAACATGTGCCTAAAGGGAATTAAGACCCTATCATCCAGGCAATCAGTTGCAGTTGATTGGGGACAAGGTGTATCAAACACCCCTGATCTTGTGTGAGTAGAATGATTCTGTAAGGAACCTTGTGGTAACTACCCATGTTTTTTTTTTTTCCAAAAGAAGGGAAAACTTCTGTTACTTGGGCCAGAAGAGAGCCACCACAGTGATCTTCAGGGATTCCTTCTGAATCTTCAGAAGTACCCTGGATAGCAGTGGAAAGGGTGGAAAAGTGTAAAGGAACATTCCTGTCCAAGGAAAAGAAAATTCATCTGGGGCTCCTTGCATGGAGTCCTGGAGCAGAATCTTGCCAGCTGATTCTTCTGAGAGAAGGCAAATTGGTCTACTTGAGGAACTCTCCTCAGATGGATCAAATCTTGGAAGACCCCCTGTTCTAGTTTCCATTTGTGAAGATTTGCCCTTGTCCTGTTCAGCTGTCAGCCACACAGTTTTGCTCTGATGGAATGTAGATCATGCTTAATCAACCTGGTCGACTTCTTTGAGTCAGTCACCAGAGCTTTGGATGAAGGTAAGGTGGTTCATACAGCCTACCTTGATCTGGTCAGAGCCTTTGATACCATTCCCCACTCAGGAATCATAGAAAAACTCACTAAGCTAGGCATCAACCCCTATATCACTAGATGGGTTGCAAACTGACTCACAGATAGAACCCACAGTGTGAAAGTAGCTGACTCCAAGTCAGACTGCTGACCAATCACAAGTGGAGACCCACAGGGTTCGATTCTGGGTCCTCTCCTGTTTGGTATCTACATCTCTGAAGTCCAGGCCAACATGAATGGACTCTGGCTGACAAAGTTCGCAGATGATTGCAAGTTGGGAGCCATAATTAACTCCCCAAGTGATGTTGACATCCTACAGAAAGGCCTCACTGAGACCAACGACTGGTGTCAGAACCATGGCCTTAAGCTCAATGCCAAAAAATGTGTTGTCATCCCCTTTGGGAAAAACCCGGTTCCCATGAATTACCACATCAATGGTAGTCTACTGAATGCAGAAGGCATCATAAGAGATCTGGGAACACAGGTTGACAGCAACCTCTGTTTTGACCATCAAATTACCACTGTGGTCAGAAAGTCCTTCTATGTGGCACATCTCATTACTAAGGGATTTGCATCCAGGAAGAAATACGTCATTGTCTCTCTCTACTCTATCCTCATTAGGCCAATCATTGAGTACAATGCCCCATTTGGCATGTACCTCACTAGACACCTGCAACAACTGGAGAGGCCGCAAAAGTACCTCACAAAGAGGATCCAAGGCCTTAAACACTTGTCCAATATGGACAGACTAAAAAAACTGCAACTATTCTCTGTTTCATATCGCCTACTTAGAGGCGATCTCTGATTGACTTACAAAGCCATGTCTGACCCAGCTCTGTTAGATATGCTACATCTAAAGAAATCCCAATCCTTCCACACTACATGCTCCAGAAACCTCAACCTCATTACCACAATAAACAGAACAAGCTGGAGGGACAGGTTCATAACCCAGAGACAGCCAATGCTATGGAATAGACTTTCCATACATGTCAAGCAGAGTGCCTCACCGGCCCTCTTCAAGAGAAATCTTGATATGCGGATGGGAAATAGAAAATTCACCCCGAGGATCACTCCAATGGCTCTACTCGACAGAGGTACTGGGATCTAAGGTCAGGTGGCACGATGCCAGAGTAATCCTATGGGCTAGGCTTGCAAACGCTCCAGGGACATTAGCCTAGTGCACACCTATGAACCTATGAATCTATGTAGGATGTCTGTAGAGTGAGATTGTGCTCTGAAGCTATATCCAAAGATAACATGGTTAGTCTGCAATGGGGATATGACTATTTGGTGTCCAACTTCTGTCACCCTAAATTTTGTGACTTTTATAGTCGTATGACAGGAGCTTTGCACTTACATGAACTAAAACACACACACACACACACACACACACACACACACACACACACACACACACACACACACTTGTACACACATTGAATTGTTTGAATTGCTATCAGTGTTTTTTAAATCCTGATTTTGATTTATTGTTAACCAAAAAGCTTTTATTGGAAGATAGTCTCCTCCCTTATTCCATGCTCTGAAGCTTTATGGATGCTTAACATGCTATACTGCTACCTTGAACAAATTGCATATGGCTTGGGACTACAGGGAACACAGAAACCCAATTCCCCTACCCATTTTTTTGAGTTTATCCAAAAATCTTAATCAAAAGTTTGATAAAAATACTTTTTTTAAATCATGCAATTTGCCATGCCACAAGTTACAAAACCGTACACTTTAGATGGTTGTTTTACACTGTGATAGCATTGCTAAGTTTATTAGTCATAATCTAATGGTCTCTTAGACACCTGCAGCATTTAGAGAAGATGAACTAATTTAACACTTTTGCACTATATTGTATAACCTTTCAAATGTAAAGTTCCTAATATAAATGCATGTACAAAAGTTACAAATAAAAGATATAGTTCTTATAACATGCTTATAGGCATGGCAAGAATCCTGCCTATGCAGGTAATTTCCCTCATCTGTCAGTCCTTTACATCTTCCCCCTTAGCTTCACCCTTAGCTACAGACTCTCCATTCTTTGGGGCCCACTTCACCTGTGTGTCACCCATTTCTACCTTTAAACTCCAGACAGGATCAAGTCATCAAAATATTTATTTTATTTATTATTTGTTTTATTTTACAGTTGTTGACCAGGATAGTCCAACTGGATATATGTCCATTTTCAGTGGAGGCACGGGAAGAAAAGCTCCAGATAACACAGCTAGAACATAACAAATATGAGTCAAACATATTTACAAAGCCCTCTAGTAGGTACTCACAATATAGACAGTGTGTAATAGTATACAAAAACAACAGGTTGCAGCTAGCTATTATGAGCATGAGATGCATACAGTATTAATTTAAATAAGGCATTGAATAAGTAGTGATTAATCATGCATGCCAAATTATCCCTACACCTTTACCTTGCATGATATGTTCAGTTTGCAGACTGAAAGGAGATGCTACCCATACAGTTCAATTGCCAAAGTATTGGAAGAATCTCCAAAGGATCTGGACACTTCCTTTCTGTGAAAGTCTTGCCTTGTAGTAAGGAGGTATATGACTAGACACCTACACACAACCACTACTAGGTATACAGTGCACCTCAGCCTGAATATATTGGTGTGCAATGGGTGGGCGAGCCTCCCCAGAGATGCAAAAATAAAGTACACACCCGCGACTCAGAATATTGCAGCATATGTTAGCACACAGGAACCAATAAGCACACATTCAAAGAAGCAAAAATACAATTCCACAGATTCTGTGCACCTCCACAAACATGTTTTGTACAAAGACAGAAAACAAAATTCTGCAAAGAAATTCAAATAACTTGCTCTATCAGTTGCAGTAATTTTAGTTAGTGGTCAGTGGATTTTATTTAAAAGACAGAATGTTAAGTCAGTTTAAAAGAGGAATCATCACCTTCACTTTGGAGTGCATGTTAGTGCCTGTTCTAAAAAGTAAGAAACAGTGTTCAATTTTCTGTCAGTTTCAATCCCATGGCTAATTGTCCCACCATCTCACATTGCATTTTTCCTACTATTCGTTTCTGTCCTTTTTTCACTTGATCTCCTATTTTCTATCTATGCATCTCCCCCACCCTCCCTCCCCATGGGCTCAGCCTCTGTGATTAAGCCTGCTGCTCTCCTGCTGGTTTTAATAGGTCTGTAGGCCAGGCTATCTGATGAGAACCAAACTGCACAGCTTGTTCTTGAATACTTTCACTGGAATCTCCTAATGCAGGGTATTAATCATTACTGTCAAACCATTCAAGCCCTAAATGCGTCCACCCATTATAAAATTATACAACACAGAAAAAAGGTTGGCCTGATATTAAAAGCAGAATTCCAGAATGTAAGGACTTTAACTGTCTGGGCTGAGCAGTGGTTACATGAAGTTCCCAAAACTGTGGCTCAGACGTCAGAGCTAACCGAAAGCTAATGATATTCCTTAGGCTATGCAGTAAGTTTTCTCTTTTTACATCCACATTGATTGCTTGGATGTGAAAAAGCTGAGCTGATGGATGCATTATAGGTGTGGTTTCCTTTTTTTAAGCTGGTAAAATTGCCTAGCTTAATGATTAATAAGTAAGATGATGTCCAACTTTATTATCCACTGAAGTAACTTGTTAAGACACTATATTTATATAAAGGTGAAACAACATGGCAACATGTTGGCTACAAAATAGAAAAAGTGGCTACAGTTATTATAACAGTGGTTAGTGTAAGTAAGATGCAGAAATAATCCTTGGCTCTCAGGTCTTTTTATCAGAGAATATAAAAGATAATAAGCAGATATGAGATGTCAGTCTGCATTTATTATTCCATATATTAGTGAAGCAGTTAATGCATAGCGTGACACTGTGAAAAAAGTTATTTGGCAGTATTTGCAGTGCATTAAGAAATACGTTACTAAACCTGGCTCTGTAATACAGAGGAATGGATCCCTTACTGTAACCCTGGCAACCAGGGATCGAATAGCAATGCCAGTATTGGAGGATATAGGCAGGGAGGGAGAGGACTGAAGAGACATGGTCTAATTTACTTTGAATAAAGCCTTAACTTTTATAGATTTTACTTTAGCATAACTTAACGATATATGACTGAAAACCACCTTTATGATTTTCAGATTTTTGAGTTTGAGAGAAAGCTGCTTTATGGACAAACAGAAGTAACTTACAATCCCTGCAGTAGTGATTGGTCCCTGTTCACAAGAGTAAAATCAGCATGCAGGACAGGAAGAAGGTGTGAAATCAGATCCTCACAAGCCTTATATGTGTATTGTGGAAGTAAATGAAGCCCTTAAGCCACAAATGAGTAGGAAATGTCATACATGATGGCGGTACACTACATATAAGGCACGTGGATGTGGGCTAAGAGGAAAATGTGTCCAGCGGGGCAAGACTATGATATGAATTGAGAAAACTGAGAAAGATGGTGGTACAGTGAGATGGGAACTATCTAGATACACCACTAATGTGTTAGCAAATAATGTCCAGTTTGGTAGAAGCACAGTGGCTCAGTGGTGGCATCTGTCTTTGACTTCAAGGCATCTGAGGTTCATTCCTGATCTACGTGCAGTGTGTATGCAATTTGAATTTGTGTGTTTGGTCTGAATACTCTGGTTTCATCCCAAAAGATCACAGTGCCACCATCCAAAAGTAGAAAATACTGGGAACCTAAATAAATTTTGAAAATAACTGAAAGTATACCTGACTGTTATGTGTAAGTATAATTGTTTAAAGTATTCAGGATATATTCTTTCCGAAAATACTGGCTACCAGGTCAAACTTTATATCACCTTAAAATCTGTCAGTTGTACAGTTAAGTAAATGTTTATATGAATATACAATTACACTGTGAAAATGGTTTCATGTTTATTTTTTCATTTTTTGAAAATACTGTTACTGTAAAATTCTGTATATTATGCTTGTATGTAAAATACATGTTTCTTGCTTATATATTTTATTATATAAGCAACATTCTGCCTTGTTTGTATATTGCATAACAGTGCACAACTGAATGTAACTCTGTAACTCTATACTTATTATATATGTTTGCCAATTGCCTGATGGCCCATGTCGTTGCTGAAAATGGTGTTAAAGAAAAAGATATTAAAATCTATATATAGGTTCATAGAAAAGTACTAGGCTAGCTGCCTTTGTGGGCCATTTTAAGCCTAGCCAATTTCCCTCAAAAGTGAGAATCAAACCCTGTACCTTGTGTCTGCAAGGTAAACACCTTAACCATTATGCCAGTCCCTCCCATAAATGTAGCACTGCACACACATAGGCAAGACAGACATACTGTTGCAAGGAGATATACTTACAGACATGCACAGAACTGCCATTGTTGGGATTAGAACCCCTACTTATCTAATTGTATATACTATGATATGAACTATATTATTTCATGTGCCACTTGGCTTATATATATATATATATATATATATATATATATATATATATATATATATATATAAATAGTGTATAACAGTAAACTATTTAATGCTTAAGTGCTTTTAATTTCAGGACCTTTTTCTTTAAAAGGGTTTTATCTATTATTTATATCTGTGGTACATTTGTATATATCACTGCCTGTTGAGTTAGAACTTTGGAAAAGTATGGTTGATTGAGGTCAGCAATTATCCGTTCATTTAGGGGTGTGTGAGTGATTGAGAAAATGGGCTATCTTGTTATAATCTCTCCAAAATCCTAGAGAAATGCATTCATAAGCAGGTAATGCATTACCTTTACCAGGAAAACCTTCTCACACCCACTCAGAATGGTTTCCGTCCCAAGCATAGTACAACTACTGCACTAATATCCTTCATCAACACAGTCTCCCTTGCTCGAGATAACAATAAACTTGTCTCATGCCTATTCCTTGACCTTTCTAAAGCCTTTGACACTGTCTCTCACCCTCTCCTCCTTGACAAACTCACTAACTTAAATTTCTCT
This sequence comes from Protopterus annectens, assembly GCF_019279795.1. NCBI lineage: Eukaryota > Metazoa > Chordata > Ceratodontiformes > Protopteridae > Protopterus > Protopterus annectens. The sequence continues at coordinate 1,513,034,380 of NC_056729.1, read as the reverse complement.
CCTCCTACTATCTCTACCCACCAACAATCAGTTAAATGGATCTCTGCACTATCCCCTCCCCCTCACTGTACAAATGGGTGTCCCCCAGGGGTCCATTCTTGGACCAATACTCTTTAATATTGTCACCAACTTACTCTACTCCTCTTGTCCCCTGTCATCTCTTGTGCAGTATGCTGATGACTCTACAGTTATAACCATTGCTGACAACCCAGCTGACCTCCACTCAACTACCCAGACATCCTTCCACACCATTGAGACATGGCGTAGTGATAACAAACTAATACTTAATCCAAAGAAAACTAAGCTCCTACTCTTCCTCCCCAAAAACCTCACCACACTCAAAAGTACATTTACCATTTTATCTAGCAACAACACCACCATCTCAGCTCAACCTACTAATAAATTGCTAGGTGTCACAATAGATGATCAGCTTAAGTTTGATCTACATATTACTAACGCTATTAAAACCATCAGAAACCTGGACACCTTTTCCGCAACAAGAAATACTTAACCAACACAGCCCGAAAAACTCTCTCTCAGGCTTTACTACTTCCAACAATCCTATACAGCTGTCACATATTCACAAACCTAAACTCTACACTTATTTCCAAACTTGAAACTACCTACAACAAGGTCACCAGATTTTCAGCAAACCAAACCTACAAGTCACATCACTGCTTAGCACTTCAGCAACTAGACTGGCTATAATCCCCTCATCTGCTCCAACTATATCAACTACAAATCATTCACTCCATCCTCTATCTACCCTCCTTCTGCCCCAGCCTCTCCTCCATCATATCTAAATATCCCCCAGCTAGGACTCTACACAACTCAGACAAAGAATTATTACACATCTACAAACCCACAGCCAAAATAAGATGTCTTCTCTATAACTATAACCCAGCTACATCCTGGAACCAATTCCCATTGGAAATAAAGTCCCTTCACCATAGCAAGAGTTTCAAATTAGCCATAAGAAATTACCTAAAAAAATGGTCTTGCCACTGTAGCCTTCCTCCCTGAAAGCACTATCCATCCACTTATTTCACCACCTCACTCTAAATGTATCTCTAACCTTGTACACCTACCTCTTCCCCCCTTCTTTACACTTGGTATTTAATACCCTTCCACCACTTCCCTTCCTCCCTCTCTAACCAAACTTGATTCTTTCAGCTCCAAAATAACCTACTTATAATAGTATGTCTAAAAGGTCACCTTTACTCTATTTCCCTTATATCTTCAACTAGCTATCTGAATATTCCTTTTTTTTTTAAACTCCAAAACAACTAGGTACTACTCATTTAAAGGGATATGTAACTGGTTTCAAAATCCTTTCCGGACTATTAATTGATTTTGTACAAAGCAGTTAAAATGATATTGTAACAAGTCTCATATTCTTCTGCTGATTGTTAATACTTTGTAACAAGTCTCATATTCTTCTGCTGATTGTTAATACTTTGTAACAAGTCTCATATTCTTCTGCTGATTGTTAATACTTTGTAACAAGTCTCATATTCTTCTGCTGGTCGTTAATACTTTGTTTTTAAAATTGTATTCCCTGAGGAGCTTTTCTCCCCGGGTCTCTACTGAAAAGAGCCTAAAGCTGATTGTTAATACTTCATTTCTAAAATTTAAAATTGTTTTTCCCTGAGGAGCTTTTCTCCCTGGGTCTTTGCTGAAAATGAGCCAAAAGCTAAGTCAGACTAACCCGGTTAACAAATGTAAAATAAATAAAATAAAAATAAATAAAATAAAAGTTGAATGTAAGAGGCTGTTTTTATCTGATGAAGTTTCTGTTAATGTGTAAATACAGATGAAAGTGCTTACCAAAATTGTCTTAATATTTATCATTGTTTTAATGAGTATTGTAAATTTTAATAAAGGTTTTCAACAGTTGTCATGAGAAGGTTGGTCTGTTTGTGGACGGCTTTTTCTTGTTTTACTTTTTTCTGTATATTTCCAGTTCATACTCATGGCTCCTTATGGTGTCCAGACCTGTTCTGGGTCTGGCTTCTTTAACTAAGAAACTTACCAGCTAATAATAGACATAGAATATTCAAGGAGTTATTGACAAAACGACACTAAGACTGTAAATCTAGGATGTATTGCAGTAGAGAAATCGATCACTATGTATCATTTGTTATTCATATTTTCATATTTATGTTCATATTTTTATACCTGAGAGGCCTACACGTTATTGAGGGGTATGGTGGATATGCCATGGTGGGAGACATGGAAATTCATTGTCTATGTCCAATTATATCACATTATTCCTGAGATATTATTTGTTTGTTAGTAATTATGAAAATAAAATTAATTGTCTATGTCCAATTATATCACATTATTCCTGAGATATTATTTGTTTGCTAGTAATTATGAAAATAAACAATAATTCCATTTCTACTTAATATTTCAAAAAAAAAAAAACAAGTGACTTACAAACTGTTGCATGACATCAGGTGAAACCTTAGATGTTGGAAAAAACACATTTAATATTTACACTGTAAGTTGCATATCCTGAGAGATATTTATATTGCTAATTATACAATTAAGCATATGCTTTTTTTCATATTTTTGAAAATATCTCAGTAAACATGCTTTTAGAAAGGAATTTCTTGCTGTCATGTGAAATTATATGCCTACTAACAAAAATGCTCTAACAATATATGTGTAGTTTGTTCAGTTTCCAAGTTATAAGAACTTGTTTGTGAAAGTATAGCAAAATATATAATTCAGAGTTTGCGTACATTATAATATATTATGATATTTATGGAAAGACTATGACTGCTATTAGTGTATTTTAATAGCTTTTACTGGACAGCTAGTGCCCATTTTCAGCAGAGTCCTGGGGAGAAAAGCTCCAAGTTGTTGGAATTGAAGTACATAGGTTATTAAAGATTAACATTTAGTAGAATGCTAACATTTTAGGCAGGTGTGACAGTGGTACATGGAACAGATTTGAGGCACAGGGAACAAACAATCTGACTTACCAGTTTTCCTTGATCATTCATACTTCTTTTTATACTGATCACATTTCTGGACAAATAATTAAGAATAAAGGTTATTCAGATAAATACAGATAAGGTGATAGTAAATCTGCATCAAAACCCAAAATGATAAAGGCCACAGGATCTTCATATATTATTTCTGAAGACTATAAGGAAGAAAAAAGTATAACACAGATGTCCTACCTCCCCAAAAAAGAAAAATCTTGGTAAGAAAATGCAGATATGGCATAAGGCTAGACTCCCTAGTTGAAATTATAAGGCATTTTTCAGCTAAATGTGGAAAAATAATAATAGCTTCCTAATAAGGGATAAGAAAAGAAACATTACAGTGCTTTAAACTTGAGCAGATATTTTTTTTTAATATATACTTACACATTAGCCTTTCTGTTGTAGGCCTTATGATCTTTATTGTTTGATAAACAATCATTCTCTGTTTCAGTAATCAGACTAAAAAAAATGTGGCCAGTAAAAAGCAAGAAAAACAAATAAATAAAAAAGGGAAGTAATGAAGTGGTAGGGGTATGACTTCCTTTAAAAATGTGTTCCAGGAATGTAAAACTACTTCAGACCATTTAATAATGCACCGGTCTTGTAGGCATTATGCCTCTTTCCAATTGCATGTTTGAATGCATTATATTACAGATAAGTGAAATTCATCTTTTTTTATGTTCTGAAGAGGTTCATAAACAGGTAAGATACATGGACACTTGGGCATAGTCATACAATATTTATCTACTGAAAAATTGATAAATGAGCTGGTACTTCTCCAAACTGACAATATGTGTATTTGCCATATGTGAATGAATGTGTGTGTGTGTGTGTGTGTGTGTGTGTGTGTGTGTGTGTGTGTGTGTGTGTGTGTGTGTGTGTGTGTGTGTGTGTGTGTCTATGTGTGCACTCTGTAATGATCTGGTGCCCCATTCAGAATCCCTGCCTCAGTTTCTCTGCTTTATACCCAGTGAATGCAACAATTGCCTTCTACTCCCAAGTGACCCTCAACTGGATTAAGTGGATTATCAAAGAACAAATGAATGAAGGAAGGCAAGGGAAGCTGTATCTGACCTGCTATAGCATAATCTTCATGATCAAATACTTAATAATGTTTGAGTACTTTGAAAAGGAATCAGCTACACGCCACAGTTATTCTGCTTCAGTCAGCCCAAAAGGAACTGCTTGTTTTGTTTTCAAAGTTATAATTTTTTCCAGGATGATATACACTACCTTTCAAATGCAAGTAGTATTAATAAAGGATTCTAAATGCTTAACAGTACAGTGGTTGAGACTGATGTTTCAGCTCAGGTAATTTGAGTTTTAAAATGGATAACACTTGTATATGTACTAGCCACAGAAAACAATCATCATCATCATCATCATATTCAACCCTATTTTTCTCATTTTCTACGTGAGGTTGGGGTGGCATATCAACTGTCCCCATCTCTCGTGATTCAATGCCACTCTCCTATATACTTTGACAGTCAGGCCTACCTGTCACAGGTCTTCTCTCACACAATTCTTCCATCTCTTTGCTGGATACCCTCATTTCCTCTTGCCTTCTTACTGTCTGTCCCAGATCTTCTACACTAGATTCCATTCTGCTTTCCTGCACATGTAAAAAATAATAAAACACAGCGGACCATGAACTGCAGAACTCCACTTTAACGTGCAGTTCTGCAGTTCATGGTGCACTCTGTTTTATTGTTTTATCGGTGTATTTTGTGCTTTTGTGACTTTCCTGCACATGTGCTTGAACCACTGTAATCTGTTCTGTATGACCTGCTGTGCAGTTGGAACTACTTTAGCTTCTGCTCTGAAATACTCAGTTCTTCATGTTTCCCACCCATCTCAACCACTTCATGTCCATTGCCTCTAGTTCTTGTATACCAGCACTCGTATATTTATTCTCTAGTCATCTGGGATATGTCTTTCTGGAAACATATTACAGATTAAGCCACCGTCGGTGATGGTCATGGTCAGAAATGGGATCCTCTAGTAAGCACCATACTACAACATCACTTGGCACTACTATACTGTTTGCAACAGCAGACTAGAATTGGAAGCTGGTATAAGTATGGCACTCCTACTCCAAATCAGAGACTGGGGATGCGTGGCTAGGCCTAAAAGGCCCCAGTAGTTTTTAGCCTAGTGCACACCTATGAACCTAAATGTCCAACATGAACATTCGCTTAAGTGACTTATGATAATAAACAACCATATAAAACTGCACAATACATTTACTGAAATTCCATCACCCTCATTGATTAAACTCTCTGAACAAACCTTCCTCCATATTCCACAGACTGTATCCAATAGCAGTTTTATTTTTTATGAAACTTCAGTATAAAATGACCAAAGTCAAAAACTCAAACATTTGTCCCATGATATCCTATCCCACTTATAACCACTGAACCTACCAGGCCAGACGCATACATGATTAACAACTACTTATTATATGTTCTACTTAATATAAGTTGGAGGTGGAAGCAGGCAGGATACTTTGTTACTTCTTCAGTGACTACATCCTAGTTTGTAAGAGGGTTTGATAATAGTTTCTTAGGTTCATAGGTAGGTACTAGGCTATCTGCCCAAAGGCATTTATAAGCCTAGCGGGAATATGTTGGCTTTCACCGCCCCCTTAGATTAGTTCCCTGTGCCTCTGTCCAGCAGAGCCATTGAAGTGATCCCTGGGGTAAACTTTCTGTTTCCCATCCACTCGTCAAGGTTTCTCTTGAAGAGGGTTAGAGAGGATCTCTGCCTAATGTAGATTGGAATCTTGTTCTAGAGCATGGGAAGTCTCTGGGACAGGAATCTATCCCCCCAGCACATCCTAATTATTGTTGTGGTGAGGTTTAGATCCCTGGAGCATGTGGCTCGAGGGGTTATGGTTTTCTTTAGGTGGACATGTCTATCAATTCTGGGTTGGACATGGCTTTGTATGTCAGGCAGAAATCACCTCTGAGTAGGCGGTATGCAACCAAGTACAGCTGGAGGTACTTCAGTTGAGCTGCATAGGGCATCTGCTTGAGGCCAGTGATCCTCTTGGTGAGGTACTTCTGTGGTCTTTCCAGTTGTTGCAGGTGTCTTGTAAGGTACATCCCAAATGGGGCATTGTACTCTATGATGGGTCTGATGAATAATGCATAGAGGGGCCCAATGACCTCTTTCGATCTGGATGCAAACCCTTTTGAGATTAGCTGGGCCACATAGAAGGATTTTCTAACCACTTTGGCAATGTGATTATCAAAGGAGAGGTTACTATCTACTTGGGTCCCCAGATCCCTTATTACGTCTTCTGTATTTAGGGGGCTACCACCTATGTGGTAGTTTGTGGGTACTTTGTTTTTTCCAAAGGGGATTACTGTGCACTTTTTGGCATTTAACTTGAGGCCATGGTTTTGACACCAGGTATCTGTCTCAGTGGGACACTTTTGAAGGATGTCTGTGTCAGCCGGAGAGTCAATTATAGCCCCTAGTTTGCAGTTGTCTGTGAACTTGGTCAGCCATAGTCCTCCTGTGTTTGCCTGTACCTCTGAAAAGTATATGCCAAACAGGAGGGATCCGAGGACTGAGCCCTGGGGAACGCCACTTGTAACCGGTTTAGAATCAGACCTAGCTCCTGCAACTCTTACCATGTGGGTTCTGTCCATGAGCCAGTTGGCAACCTGTCTCGTGACGTAGAGGTTTATGTTCAGGCTGGTGAGCTTGTCTATAATACCTGAGTGGGGAATGGTGTTGAAGGCCAAGGCCTAGGTAGGCTGTGTGGGCCACCTTTTCCTCATCTATAGCCTTGGTAACTGTCTCAAAGAAGTCCACCAGGTTTAGGAGGCATGATCTGCCCTTAACAAAGCTGAACTGGGTAGGGTCCAGTGTTTGGAGGTTTCCAATGTCTCTGTTAATGAGATCCATGATAATGCGCTCCGTAGCTTTGCAGACCAAGCTAGTCAGGCTTATAGGGTGATAGTTCCTGGGGTCCGTTGTGGCCACTCTGTGGGCACGTAGCCTGTGGAGAGGCTGAGTTTAAACAGTGTGTTTAGGTGAGGAGTTAGTTCATCTTTGAGCTTGTTTAGGATGTAGCCTGGGACACCATCTGGTCCCATTGATGCTGTGTTTTTGGCTTTGGAGAGGGCTGTTTTAACCTGAGTGTCTGTGATTTCAGGGGCACTACATTCTTCTGGTATAGTTATGGGCCCTTTTGGAGATGAGAGGGGGGTGAAGTTTGCACTGAACCTGTCTGCCAGGATGTTGGCTATATTGGTCAGTTCAGTGTATTTTGTGCCATTCTGCACTAACTCCAAGCAGATCTGAGAATTGCCACTTAGATTCTTGACATAGCTAAAGAATGCCTTGTGGTTATCTTTGGAGTCCATGGCAATTTTTCTTTCGAAGTTAGCCTTGGATGATTTTATGAGGGAACATAGTTTCTTGCTGATACTGATCAGGGATGTCTTTCCTTCTTGGGATTTTACTCTTTTTCTGTACTAGTTTCCTCCTTCTATTGTATAGCTTGCTTATGGCAGGGGTCCACCAGACTGGTTCCCTTTTCTTGGAGGAGTGAGTCTTGGTTTTGTTTGGGATAGCACGATCCATGCTTTCTTGTAGGTGCCCGTAGAGTGCATTAGTAAAGGATTTTGCATCTTGGATAGCGTTATCCTTTAGCATGGGGGCTTTGAAACTTCTGACCTCGCTCTTAAGTGACAGGAAGTTTGCTTTTGAAAAGTTTTTCATGGTGGTTTCTTTGACCAGGGGTGGTGGCGGAATGTGGATATCCAGAGTGATTAGTTTATGGTCAGATCTAACCAGCAAGAGGTTGACCTCCGGTGTGGAACACTGGTCGCCCATGTTGGTGATGACCAGGTCCAATATGTTGTCACCTCTGGTGGGGGTGTTGACCAGTTGATCCAGGGTGTTTGAGTTTATAAATTCTAGGAAATGTTGGGCAAGGGAGTTTGTACTTGAGTAGTTCTCCCAGTTAATGTTTAGATAATTGAAATCATATCAGGGTGTTTGGTAGGACCTTTATGTTTCCCAGTGTTTCCAGGAATGCGGAGTGGGGTTCCTGGGACATGGTGTGTGATCCGTAGCAAGCTATAATTTGAATAGCAGTTTTGCCCATTGTTAGTTGCATGTGGATGATCTCTGAAGCATCTTGCTGTGCCACTAACCTGGAGTTGTGGGTATCCTTGATGAATATGGATACTCCCCCGCCTTTTGTATTTCGGTCCGGGTTTTGTGGCCAAAATGTATGGTATGAGTTATAGCCTGATAGTGCTGGGGTGCTCTCTGGAGCCTTAAACCAGGTTTCTGTTACTGCACATATATCAATTTTTTTCAATACTGAGGAGTGCCTCGAGTGCATTCATTTTGGGGTTTAGACTTCTGGCATTGAGTAGCATTACCCTCAGCTTTTTGTTACTTGTGCTATTTACGGTGGTGAGTTTGTCTTTGGAGCCTTGCCTAAAAAAAAGCACTATAGGGGTGGCAAGAGCCTTGGCCAGTATTCAAAAGCCTAAGGGTGACAGGTGCAAGCCGTCTCTAGCGAAGCAGCATGGCTTGTCGAGCATGTCATCCCAGGCTGACAGACACTGGATCCCCTTTGAATGAAACCAGAAGCTTAGCCAATTGTTGAAATTGATAAGTTTTTCTCTATACCGTGATATCATTCTGATCAATCAGATGGGGTTTGAATCCCACCACTCCCAACCAAAGTGAATGCCCACTAGGAGCATGGTTACTTGAATCACACCACAGGTACCAAAGAGATTATGTTATAAATAAGGCACAGAAATATGAATCATAAAATAATTCCCTAATTGCAGCGTGATCACAAGAACATACAGGAAATATGCACTGCTGCCCTGAATATGGATCTTCACTATCTACACCCCAAACTGGCTTTACACACCCACAGACACACACACACACACACACACACACACACACACACACACACACACACACACACACACACACACACACAAAATGCTGTTTTCACAAAAGGCAGGTAATATTCCCCAATACTATTGACCTCTGTCCTTAATTGTGGTAGTAAATTACCACTACCTCAGATTACCAGGCTGGGGGCTTTTCTCAATTACTGTTTCACTCTTGTTAGTAAGCCATATAATTTTAAACACAAATGGTTGTTTGTAACAGGGTGATGGCCTTGTCCTTTACAAGCAGATACAGTTCATCACTGTTTAATAATAACACTCTGTTATTGAAAAATAAAGATGTAAACAGATGATTGGCCACATGTTTAAAATGCTTTACTTAGAAAAGAATGACTTATATACTATAGTTAATAGTTAAATATGCAGAGAGAGATATAATAAAGATGCACATAGACAAAGAAAATAATCATTTTAGACAAATAGATTGCAAAAAAGAAAAAAATATCTGTTTCTAGCTATACGTTTTCCTGGCTATTACCGGTATACATTCATATGTGCGAAGGCACATTGCCGAATGGGCGTATCCTTGAACCATTAAGCCAAATTCCATCATGCCAATGTCTCTAAACATCGTAAAAATATCGACATTCAACATTCCCGATCGCTCCACCGCTGAAACGAGTACTACCATGGGTCAAAAAGGGGACGAGGTTTTGTACTTCGGTGCTTCAGGTATCACAGTTTTTGAAATTCACGATTTGCAGTTCGTGGCAGCAGCATCCCAGATTTGGCCATTGAATATATGAAGGTATAACCTATTACCATCTAAAAGAATTACTGGCCCCTAACTAAACTGCTGAAGTTTTCATACAGTAAAATACAAAAGTGTTGAAACAAGTCATGTCACAAGCTCCAACTAGCATTTCTTCTCAGCTGTTCTGTTCTTTTCTTCACTGCTGCACCGTCCCTCAGCTGTGGGTTCTATCTTTTTAACATGCAATTCAGACGTAGTCAAGCTGTTATTCACACATTTGTATAGAAGTGAGACTGTTTATTTGCTCTTGGTTCAGCTATCTCTTTGAAGAATCTTCTAACTGCATTTTTATGGCTCTTGGCTTCATGCCTGGGACTAGCCACAGATTGCTAGACATGTGCAAGTGGTGGGAGAAAGTAGAAACCCCATGGTAGCAGTATGATACTGTCCTGAAACACCTTGAACTCCAACCCCATGGTAGCAGTATGATACTGTCCTGAAACACCTCGAACTCCAACCCCATGGTAGCAGTATGATACTGTCCTGAAACACCTTGAACTCCAACCCCATGGTAGCAGTATGATACTGTCCTGAAACACCTTGAACCCCAACCCCATGGTAGCAGTATGATACTGTCCTGAAACACCTTGAACCCCAACCCCATGGTAGCAGTATGATACTGTCCTGAAACACCTCGAACTCCAACCCCATGGTAGCAGTATGATACTGTCCTGAAACACCTTGAACTCCAACCCCATGGTAGCAGTATGATACTGTCCTGAAACACCTCGAACTCCAACCCCATGGTAGCAGTATGATACTGTCCTGAAACACCTTGAACTCCAACCCCATGGTAGCAGTATGATACTGTCCTGAAACACCTCGAACTCCAACCCCATGGTAGCAGTATGATACTGTCCTGAAACACCTTGAACTCCAACCCCATGGTAGCAGTATGATACTGTCCTGAAACACCTTGAACTCCAACCCCATGGTAGCAGTATGATACTGTCCTGAAACACCTCGAACTCCAACCCCATGGTAGCAGTATGATACTGTCCTGAAACACCTTGAACTCCAACCCCATGGTAGCAGTATGATACTGTCCTGAAACACCTCGAACTCCAACCCCATGGTAGCAGTATGATACTGTCCTGAAACACCTTGAACTCCAACCCCATGGTAGCAGTATGATACTGTCCTGAAACACCTCGAACTCCAACCCCATGGTAGCAGTATGATACTGTCCTGAAACACCTTGAACTCCAACCCCATGGTAGCAGTATGATACTGTCCTGAAACACCTCGAACTCCAACCCCATGGTAGCAGTATGATACTGTCCTGAAACACCTCGAACTCCAACCCCATGGTAGCAGTATGATACTGTCCTGAAACACCTCGAACTCCAACCCCATGGTAGCAGTATGATACTGTCCTGAAACACCTTGAACTCCAACCCCATGGTAGCAGTATGATACTGTCCTGAAACACCTCGAACTCCAACCCCATGGTAGCAGTATGATACTGTCCTGAAACACCTTGAACTCCAACCCCATGGTAGCAGTATGATACTGTCCTGAAACACCTTGAACTCCAACCCCATGGTAGCAGTATGATACTGTCCTGAAACACCTCGAACTCCAACCCCATGGTAGCAGTATGATACTGTCCTGAAACACCTTGAACTCCAACCCCATGGTAGCAGTATGATACTGTCCTGAAACACCTCGAACTCCAACCCCATGGTAGCAGTATGATACTGTCCTGAAACACCTTGAACTCCAACCCCATGGTAGCAGTATGATACTGTCCTGAAACACCTCGAACTCCAACCCCATGGTAGCAGTATGATACTGTCCTGAAACACCTCGAACTCCAACCCCATGGTAGCAGTATGATACTGTCCTGAAACACCTTGAACTCCAACCCCATGGTAGCAGTATGATACTGTCCTGAAACACCTTGAACTCCAACCCCATGGTAGCAGTATGATACTGTCCTGAAACACCTCGAACTCCAACCCCATGGTAGCAGTATGATACTGTCCTGAAACACCTTGAACTCCAACCCCATGGTAGCAGTATGATACTGTCCTGAAACACCTCGAACTCCAACCCCATGGTAGCAGTATGATACTGTCCTGAAACACCTCGAACTCCAACCCCATGGTAGCAGTATGATACTGTCCTGAAACACCTTGAACTCCAACCCCATGGTAGCAGTATGATACTGTCCTGAAACACCTTGAACTCCAACCCCATGGTAGCAGTATGATACTGTCCTGAAACACCTCAAACTCCAACCCCATGGTAGCAGTATGATACTGTCCTGAAACACCTCGAACTCCAACCCCATGGTAGCAGTATGATACTGTCCTGAAACACCTCGAACTCCAACCCCATGGTAGCAGTATGATACTGTCCTGAAACACCTTGAACTCCAACCCCATGGTAGCAGTATGATACTGTCCTGAAACACCTTGAACTCCAACCCCATGGTAGCAGTATGATACTGTCCTGAAACACCTCGAACTCCAACCCCATGGTAGCAGTATGATACTGTCCTGAAACACCTTGAACTCCAACCCCATGGTAGCAGTATGATACTGTCCTGAAACACCTCGAACTCCAACCCCATGGTAGCAGTATGATACTGTCCTGAAACACCTTGAACTCCAACCCCATGGTAGCAGTATGATACTGTCCTGAAACACCTTGAACTCCAACCCCATGGTAGCAGTATGATACTGTCCTGAAACACCTTGAACTCCAACCCCATGGTAGCAGTATGATACTGTCCTGAAACACCTCGAACTCCAACCCCATGGTAGCAGTATGATACTGTCCTGAAACACCTTGAACTCCAACCCCATGGTAGCAGTATGATACTGTCCTGAAACACCTTGAACTCCAACCCCATGGTAGCAGTATGATACTGTCCTGAAACACCTTGAACTCCAACCCCATGGTAGCAGTATGATACTGTCCTGAAACACCTTGAACTCCAACCCCATGGTAGCAGTATGATACTGTCCTGAAACACCTTGAACTCCAACCCCATGGTAGCAGTATGATACTGTCCTGAAACACCTCGAACTCCAACCCCATGGTAGCAGTATGATACTGTCCTGAAACACCTTGAACTCCAACCCCATGGTAGCAGTATGATACTGTCCTGAAACACCTTGAACTCCAACCCCATGGTAGCAGTATGATACTGTCCTGAAACACCTCGAACTCCAACCCCATGGTAGCAGTATGATACTGTCCTGAAACACCTCGAACTCCAACCCCATGGTAGCAGTATGATACTGTCCTGAAACACCTTGAACTCCAACCCCATGGTAGCAGTATGATACTGTCCTGAAACACCTCGAACTCCAACCCCATGGTAGCAGTATGATACTGTCCTGAAACACCTTGAACTCCAACCCCATGGTAGCAGTATGATACTGTCCTGAAACACCTTGAACTCCAACCCCATGGTAGCAGTATGATACTGTCCTGAAACACCTTGAACTCCAACCCCATGGTAGCAGTATGATACTGTCCTGAAACACCTTGAACTCCAACCCCATGGTAGCAGTATGATAGGGTCCTGAAACACTTTGAACCTCAACCCCATGGTAGCAGTATGATACTGTCCTGAAACACCTCAAACGCCAACCCCATGGTAGCAGTATGATACTGTCCTGAAACACCTTGAACTCCAACCCCATGGTAGCAGTATGATACTGTCCTGAAACACCTCGAACTCCAACCCCATGGTAGCAGTATGATACTGTCCTGAAACACCTCGAACTCCAACCCCATGGTAGCAGTATGATACTGTCCTGAAACACCTCGAACTCCAACCCCATGGTAGCAGTATGATACTGTCCTGAAACACCTTGAACTCCAACCCCATGGTAGCAGTATGATACTGTCCTGAAACACCTTGAACTCCAACCCCATGGTAGCAGTATGATACTGTCCTGAAACACCTTGAACTCCAACCCCATGGTAGCAGTATGATACTGTCCTGAAACACCTCGAACTCCAACCCCATGGTAGCAGTATGATACTGTCCTGAAACACCTTGAACTCCAACCCCATGGTAGCAGTATGATACTGTCCTGAAACACCTCGAACTCCAACCCCATGGTAGCAGTATGATACTGTCCTGAAACACCTTGAACTCCAACCCCATGGTAGCAGTATGATACTGTCCTGAAACACCTTGAACTCCAACCCCATGGTAGCAGTATGATACTGTCCTGAAACACCTCGAACTCCAACCCCATGGTAGCAGTATGATACTGTCCTGAAACACCTTGAACTCCAACCCCATGGTAGCAGTATGATACTGTCCTGAAACACCTTGAACTCCAACCCCATGGTAGCAGTATGATACTGTCCTGAAACACCTTGAACTCCAACCCCATGGTAGCAGTATGATACTGTCCTGAAACACCTTGAACTCCAACCCCATGGTAGCAGTATGATACTGTCCTGAAACACCTTGAACTCCAACCCCATGGTAGCAGTATGATACTGTCCTGAAACACCTTGAACTCCAACCCCATGGTAGCAGTATGATACTGTCCTGAAACACCTTGAACTCCAACCCCATGGTAGCAGTATGATACTGTCCTGAAACACCTTGAACTCCAACCCCATGGTAGCAGTATGATACTGTCCTGAAACACCTTGAACTCCAACCCCATGGTAGCAGTATGATACTGTCCTGAAACACCTTGAACCCCAACCCCATGGTAGCAGTATGATACTGTCCTGAAACACCTCGAACTCCAACCCCATGGTAGCAGTATGATACTGTCCTGAAACACCTTGAACTCCAACCCCATGGTAGCAGTATGATACGGTCCTGAAACACCTTGAACCTCAACCCCATGGTAGCAGTATGATACTGTCCTGAAACACCTTGAACTCCAACCCCATGGTAGCAGTATGATACTGTCCTGAAACACCTTGAACTCCAACCCCATGGTAGCAGTCTGATATGGTCCTGAAACACCTTGAACTCCAACCCCATGGTAGCAGTATGATACTGTCCTGAAACACCTTGAACCCCAACCCCATGGTAGCAGTATGATACTGTCCTGAAACACCTTGAACTCCAACCCCATGGTAGCAGTATGATACTGTCCTGAAACACCTTGAACTCCAACCCCATAGTAGCAGTATGATACTGTCCTGAAACACCTTGAACTCCAACCCCATGGTAGCAGTATGATACTGTCCTGAAACACCTTGAACTCCAACCCCATGGTAGCAGTATGATACTGTCCTGAAACACCTTGAACTCCAACCCCATGGTAGCAGTATGATACTGTCCTGAAACACCTTGAACTCCAACCCCATGGTAGCAGTATGATACTGTCCTGAAACACCTTGAACTCCAACCCCATGGTAGCAGTATGATACGGTCCTGAAACACCTTGAACTCCACCTCCATGGTAGCAGGAGTATACTGTCCTGAAACACCTTGAACTCCAAACCCATGGTAGTGGTATGATACTGTCCTGAAACACCTTGAACTCCAACCCCATGGTAGCAGTATGATACTGTCCTGAAACACCTTGAACTCCATCCCCATGGTAGCAGTATGATACGGTCCTGAAACACCTTTAACTCCAACCCCTTGGTAGCAGGATGATACTGTTCTGAAACACCTTGAACTCCAACCCCATGGTAGCAGTATGATACTGTCCTGAAACACCTTGAACTCCAACCCCATGGTAGCAGTATGATACTGTTCTGAAACACCTTGAACTCCAACCCCTTGGTAGCAGTATTATACTGTCCTGAAACACCTTGAACTCCAACCCCATGGTAGCAGTATGATACTGTCCTGAAACACCTTGAACTCCTTGCTGGCCACAACTCTTATCTGAGAAGAACAGAGGAGTAAATGGGGGGTGGGGGGTAGAAGGACCAGAATACAAAGAGTGGCACCAGGGTAAACTTAAGGGTCAGCTCTATGAAGAAAAAAAGAAGATAAAGAAAAGTTACTGTGCATGCTAAAAAGCTACTTACCTTAAGGGGAAAACAACAGTCATGACATTTCATTCAAAAAAAGCGTAAAGGAAATTAGTAGGATATATCCTAAGTCCATCTACATAAGTATTGGTCAACAACTCCATTAGACTAAAGGTACCCAGCCTCCAGTATGAACACATTCCAGCCTCCAGCATTGTGACATTGCAGACCTCTTCTCATCAGAACAACCCAGCCTTCAACTTCAAAGCCCTCTGCTCTGCATTCATAAGGAAACTTCAAACTAACTGTAATCCCAGCTTCAGTTACTTTTGCCCCAAATGTTTCACAATGACAGGCCCATCACTAGCCAAACCAATAACAGACACATCACTAATATCACTATTGCTACTGACAGAGTGCCATCACAGTTTAAGCAAACACAGCCATTACAACTTTTCCAAAACCTCAGCCAAATCCTTTCCACAGTCCCAGAATTAGAGACTCACTATTACGCTTGACCCCTTATCTACATTGCTTGAAAAGCATGTCTATATGTTCCTAAGTTCATACTATCCAATTTATCTGGTAGCTCACTTATAATTCTTACTACATGCTATTCCTTCCTATGAAGGATTGTGCTTGGAAACCAGGGGTGTGTTTGTGATTACCCAGTTATTCATCTGGGTTGCATTTAAAGAGGGCTAGGTAAATACTTTGTTTAAAATGCAGGGAGAGCCTGTTTCATAAGAGCTGAATTCTATGAATGAGGTATATATCACACCTGCAGGCTGTGTTTTTATTTCATTGAAGGTTGATGTCCTTTGTGCACGTGTTAATGGTGTTACCAGCTTTGCGAACATGGAGGAAGTCACTCAGAATAGGGTAATTTAAGGCCTTATAGGCAAGACAGAAGTCACTCCTAGGTAGTCTGTGTTAGATAAAGAAGATAGACAGACCTTTAAGGCATTCTGCATAGGTAATAGAATGCAGGCCTTTGATATTCTTTTTGAGGACATGTTGAGATCTTTCAAGTTGGGTCATGTACCTGGACAGGAACTTGCTGAAGGCACTATATTCAATACCAGGACGAAAGAGGGGGAGAAGAGAAGTATGATAACATCCTTGGACTTGGGCTATATAGAAGGATTTTCAAATACCCATGGCATCAGAGGCACTTGGCAATCATCTGGGAAGTGACACAGTATATAGCACAAAGAAACGTTATCAGGGTGCAAGGCAAAGACATAAAGATAAAGAAGATAAAGAAGATAGTCAGACACTGTCCATAAGGGATGCCTGCAACAACCTGCTCACCAGTCCACAGGACATCAAAGGCAGATGGAAGGAGTACTTCCGGCAACTTCTGAATGAAGAAAACTCCACAGAAGCTGTACTGCCCCAAAGATAGCCTACAATGAAAGACAATGAGGAGCCCACCCTAGAGGTGGACTAATGAAAATAAAGTCAGGAAAAGCAGCACCTCAAATCAGGTCACAGCAGATAGATCTAGATGTTGAGTGAGATAAGGGAGAAAAGAATCTTGATGGTACTCATAGCAGTATGGAGAGAAAAATGTATCCCAGATGACTTGGGATAGGCATATTAGTGTCAGAGTACAAGATCAAAGGGGCATTCACAACTGTGGGAAGTACAGTGGTATCAAAGTCCTGTCACACTGCATTAAAGTTCTGTAGATGGTGATTGATAAATTAATACACAGAGTAGTATAAAGTAATATGAGAGATGAGCAGTTCAGATTCAGATCAGGATGCAGCACAACCGACCCAGTGTTTGCAGTGAGACAGATAGTTGTGAAGAAGCTAGAGGTGAGGAAATAGTCCATTTAAGCATTCCTAGACATATGACAAGTAACCAAGAAAGCTGTTTTAGGCAGTCCTGTAGAGGTTCAAATCCCAGGAACATTAGTAGAATTAGTGCAGGCTATGTACAAGAACCCTATGACTCAAGTACAAACAGTGTACGGATTCTCAGAGGGGTTTCACATGGGAGTGGGTGTGTATCAGGATTCAGATCCAAGCCTACTGCTGTTTATACTGCTGATGTATTACATTAAACAGGTCAGACAGGACAGATCTACAATGCAAACAATGTGGCATTACAGGCAGACTCTGATGAAGAGTGTCAGCAAAGGATAGGGGAATGGAATGCCAAACTGAAGGCACATGGGATGAATATGAATATAGATAAGACAGTTGTAATGCCAGCAAGTGGGGGATATCAGAAGAGGTTGAGAACTGAGATAGAAGGGAAAGTAATGGAACAAGTTAACAGCTTCAAATACCTTGGAGGTTTGTTTGAGGAGAAGGGAAGTCTGACTGAGAAGGTCAAATCAGAGGGCCACAGCCAACTTGGCTCAGAGTGTCAGGGGTAGCATATGACAGAAGACTGCCAAAGAAGCTTAAAAGTAAGATATACAAAATGGTGATCTGACCAGTGCTACTGTATGGTATAGAAGCCTGGGCAGTAAAGACAGAGCAGTTGAGGAAAATGGAGGTGATGGAGATGAGGTGCCTGAGATGGGTAGTAAGATGCACAATGGGAGACAGACAAAGAAATAAGGACATTTAGCAGAAGCTAGAGTAGTTCCAATTGTAGAGAAAGTCAAACAGTACGGTGGTTTGGGCACATGTGCAGAAAAGCGAAAGACAATCTGATGAAGAAGATTTGGGACAGACAGGAAGAAGGCAAGAGGAAACAAGGGTATCCAGCAAAGAGATGGATGGTTTGTGTGAGAGAAAACCTGCAACAGTCAAACATGACTGCTGAACAAGGTAGGAGAACAGCACACTGAATCAAGACAAATGGCAACAGTTGACAACACCACAACCTCGTGTAGAAAATATGAAAAATGGGCTTGATGATGATGGATACCAGGTGGTCAAAGAAAGGAGAGCTCACAGGTAAGTACTAGGCTAGCTACCTTTGTGGGTCATTTTAACTTTATCCAATTTTTCTTCTAAAGATGATAATTATACCTTGTACCTATGAGGTAAACACCTTCACCATTATACCAACCCCCCAACTTTTTTTTTGCATTTGAACCCACAGGCTGTTTACAACAAGAAGTGCTAAACCAAGTTTTTCTGTTCATTGTGGTACAAATAGCATAACTTACACATACCTGTTATCTGTCCTGGTACTGCCTTACATCTGTATCTATCCTTTGTAAAAATGATTTTCTGTTAAAATCACCAAGTATTACATACAATCACTAATGCTTGATCCATTCACCACGTCATCTGCCTTGCTCTGTTAAGTAAGTTATTAGGGAATAGTATAATTCTCTTAGATTCAGTCAGGAATATAGTGAAGCTTAGTTTAGATATTGTATTTCATTATTTGTCTGAGCCTGTCCTTCAATGTCATTTTAAATATTTCCTGCATTTTGAACTCTGATGTCACTATGAATATATACTTAGTATTTTCTTGTTCTTTTATTATTTATTATTAAATATATTTAAACCTTTCATTGTGGCTGATCTTTGTAGAGATATTTAAGTTTTGAAAATACTTGCATATTTATTTGGTGACACTGTGTGGGCCACTCATAACAGCCTTGCTCTTGGTCAAACTACCATTTGCATTAATATTAATATTACACTGTAAAATTGGACACCCTTTGTTAAGGGTCTTAAAGTAGCTGGCAAGAGGTTTCAGTGGCAGTGATAACTACCTTATAGTCTGGGATGAAGGGGGGCATAGCTAGTAAACCGGTGCCAGTCTTTCCCAGATGTGGGAGTGTGTGTGCGTGTGTGTGTGTGTGTGTGTGTGTGTGTGTGTGTGTGTGTGTGTGTGTGTGTGTGTGTGTGTGTGTGTGTGTGTGTGCACGCAAAACAAATCTCTGAGAGTGTAGTGCCAGCTACTTGGGCAGGGACATTAAGCACTAGTTGGACAGAGAGAGTGTTGGAGGACTTGGTTTGGAACCCTAGCTAAGGACTCAACCCCATAGCTGTGACAGTGGGGAGTCTTACTGGGGATCTAGAGAAAGAGAGAGGAACCAGCCCCTTACTGACTGTAGTCTATGTGTACTCTTCAGGAAAACTGCACTTAATGCAGAGAGCTACATCTGGAAATACTGTGTGTGTGCCTGTTATCCTCCTAGTGAACATCCCCCACAGGTGCCAGTGGTGAGGATCAAGGCTCCTTGATTACTGGTCCAGAGGTGAAGGGTCATCACATATTGGTTGGCAGTGGTGGGATACCACATCACGTACTGGTTGGCAGTGGTGAGATATCCACATCACTTATTGGTTGGCAATGCTGGGATATCAACATCACGTATTGGCTGGTAGTGGTGGGATATCCACATCACATTAGTTCAATACTTATTGCTCTGAAAATGGATGTTGATAGAAAGCCCATTGTTCTATTAACTTTTTATGTAATGTAATATTTCAGAATTATTACTGATCTTGGGCCCTATTACTTTTGATAACTACAGAATTATTGAGCAAAGAGTTTGACAGGCATGCCCCATAAAAAGACACACTAGCTTACATCCAGGAATCTTGACTTTATATAGTTTAGAGGCAAGTACAGTTTTCAGGCTTGATTTACCCCTTCTCATGATAACTGCAATCTGTAGGTACTGTATATCATATACAAAATAATGACAAAATTATAGAAAACAAGCAATCATCAGATGCAGCTAAACCATACCTTTCAGCTACCCCCAAGATTGACTCAAAGTTAAGCCTGCCCCTCTTGTCATAGTGAGCTTTGGAGGAAAGGTGTTGAATTAGACTTAAATAGTCATCATCAATACGCATGCACAGGTCTCTAATAACTGTTTTTTGGGGAGGTACTGTTAATGTAGTAGGAGTTCTTGGCTTTTAGCTTAAGGCCATGGTGTTGGTACCATTTTTTTTTGGTATGTGTTTGTCCTTCCTACATAACCTCATAGTCCCCTGTGGCAATTATCTGTAAACCTGGCTAGTCAGAAGACTCTGAAATCAGCTTTGATATCCAAGAAATAAAAACAAAATGGGAGCAGCTCTAGTACCAAGTCTTGGGGGATATGACTGTAACAACCCTTTTGGAAAATAGTGTGCCCCAGTCTTAGTTTGCTGTGATTTGCCTGTGAGCCAGATTGATATCAAATTGGTAATGAGGGGGTTTACACTTAGTTTGATTCACTAATTTATGATTATGATTGAGTAGGGAATGGTATCTATGGCCTTGACTAATTCAAGGTTTGCAGTGTGTACTGATATGCTTTTCTCCAAGGCCTTTGAGGCTTATTCAAAGAAGTCAATCAGGTTAAATAAGCAGGCATATCATTTAGAAACCCAAACTGGGCAGCCACGGTGGTGCAGTGGTTACCATTGTCGCCTCACAGCAAGAGGTTCTCCGGTTCGATTCTCGGCTGGGGTGCCTTCTGTGTGGAGTCTGCATGCCCTCCCTGTGGTTGTGTGGGTTTCCTCTGTGTGCTCCAGTTTCCTCCCACATCCCAAATACATGCTGCAGGTGGATTGGACACTCTAAATTGGCCCTAGGTGTGACTGTGTGTGTGTGTGTGTGTGTGTGTGTGTGTGTGTGTGTGTGTGTGTGTGTGTGTGTGTGTGTGTGTGTGTGTGTGTGTGTGTGTGTGTGTGTGTGTGTGTGTGTGTGTGTGCCTTCTGTGGAAGGCTGGGTGCTGGGCTGGCAACTCGACACTGTAAAACTCCACTGCCAATCATGAGCGGACAGGTGGTCTACTGTGGTGACCCCTAACCGGGAAAAGCCGAAAGAAGAAGAAGAAGACCTTTTAGAAACCAAAACTCATTTTTGTTCTAGGGATATTAGGCTACCAATATTTGTGTTTATGAGGTCAAAACAATGTGCTCCATTGTTTTTGAAGATATGGCTTGTAAGGCATATGAGTCTATAGTTTCCAAGATCCGTGGTGTATCCTTCCTTGTGAAAGTGGGGTGGGAGTGACCATAGTTGTTCTCCATGCCTTGGGCACAAAGCCAGATGACAGACTGAGATTGAACCAATTGCGGAGCAGGTTGGTGAGTCAATGCTCCCTATCACATTATCAGGCCCCATGGAGCTAATGTGTTTTTATTTTAACCTCTAAGATAGCTCAACAGAGGTATGTGGGAGAAGAAGCCAACATGGAGCTAAGGGTACAGAGACAAGCTAGAGCTACAGAGGAGAAGCCTGAAGTTAATTTGTCTGCTAGATTTGTCAGCTCTGACTTCAGGAGCTGACCATGTTGCATTACTTTATGTTAGCTTGCAGCATGATGGGTATTATTTCTGATGTACTTCAAAAAGAAAGTCTAATTTTCTTTGACAGATGTGATTTTCAGTTTATACTTTGTCATAAAACTTTCGATTTTGTTTTTAGGCTTTTTGTTTAATTTCCTGACCCTTGAGCATATTTAGCTTAACACTTCAGTGGGAACATGAAGATGGGGATAGTTTGATTTGTTGACTGAAATTAATAACAAATACAGTCAATACATTTAAAATATATGGACACAACTATGTATCACAGGTATATAATTCTCCTTACACTTGTTCTGCCTAGTGCTAGAATACTTATAGGAATCATATTTTTTGGCACTCTGCTTAGAAAAAAGTTACCTACTCTTGTTTTAAATTTCAACTAAAACATCAAACAACAGTCAACAAAATCTGCAAACACATATCCCTGTCCAGCAATGAGCAACACTGGCTTTACTTTAACAAACTGCACAAGCTACTGCCTCACTTCCTTAATAAGCTATACAGACTACTGCCCCAACCCCTTGACAAACTATAAGGGCTACTGCCCCAACCTCTTACCAAACTGTACAGGCTACTGCCACAACTCCTTAACAAACTATACGGGCTACTGCCACAACCCCTTAACAAACTATACAGACTACTGTCCCAATCCCTTAACAAACTATATGGCTACGGCTGCAACCCCTTAATAAAATATCTGGGCTACTGACCCAATCCCTACAGGCTACTGTCCCAACTCAGTTAGGACTTCTAACTGTATCCTGAAATTGCTTAACAATAGTCTGTTCCTAAACAATTTCAGATTTGTGCTATCCATTATTGAGAAAAGCTTTTCTAAGGAAGCTCTTGCCAGTTGGAATGTACTGCCTCCAGTCGTTATGATGAGAATCTAGTCAAGTAGTCTTTGTTCCAAAAGTCTTCACTAAAGCAAATCATATTTCTGTTATCTGTCTTGCCCCTTATATTTCCTAAATGCATTATCTTAACTAACCTTGGAAGTCACGTCACTTGAAAGCCATTATCTATTTTTTACTTTTTGTGTATTTGCATAGTGCTTTCATACAAAAACTGAGTCATCTGTCTTGGCAGTTTGTATTCGTCCTTATTGTAACCCACATTTCCCCACTGCCTTTCTTTATTGTTGCTAGATGTTTCTTGAGGTGCTACTCCACCTTTTGTCAACATATATCCTCCAAAAATTCAGATGCTTCTCTTTCTTGTATATTTGTTGTCAAGGCTGACTGATATTGACAAAGCTTATGAGAACTTTACAAGGTCATTGTATGATATGCAAAGACAGTACACCTGGCTCTGAACTGGTCGTCACAATGACAGAAGATAATATCTTAAAGCACAGTCCAGCTCATTGGCATTGAGGCCTAGGGCACTGTATTCTGTGATGTGCTGTCTGGCAACAACATAGCTTTCTCGGTGAGATTAAGAAACCAAATGTTTGGTTCTGTCTAATGACAGACAGTACAATTGTTGTTATGCTGCTTTAATCCCTGGATTCAGGAAGAAGGCTGATACTCAGTGATAGCTGAATGTTTGCAAAATAAAGCTGCCTGTCTGTGTGACAAGCAGTGTGCTGAGAATGGAAGAAGCACATAGTTATGGAATTTGTTTATGCTTTTACACAGATTATGCGCACACAAATTTACATGTGTACACATGGTCACGTACACATACACACACACACACACACACACACACACACACACACACACACACACACACACACACACACACATGCATACATATATGTGCATGCACACAAACTTTCCCTTACAGTCAGTGTCTGTGTGTCTATTGACACTAATATTTCCGCCCATATCATCCTACTGCAGAAAGAAAGTTAGAGCTTACCTTGTGCTTCACTGTAAAGATATAGTTGAAACCTTTACACACTCTGAGGCTTGCAGCATGATTTCTAATTTGTTAATCTCCTTGTTTCATCTTGCTCTTCTGTGGTAACCCTCTGAAAGTAAGCCCAGTAGCCCAATTACCTGACACTAACCTTCTCATATTTCTCCTCTTTCTGGCCCCATAGATAATGTTTGCAAGTAATTCACCCTTGCTGCAACATGCTAGAGGTGGCAGCTGTTCTACTTTAGTCCACTTACTCACTAAGGTTGCAACACCCATGGGCATGCATGTTTGCAGAAGTATGCATCCAAGGCAGTGTCCAGTAATGCACTGGCACAGTCACACGAGCTAATGCCATCTCTCCCGCTAACTAATATTGACAGCAAGCTTCCTTCAGGTGAGAGTGAAGGCTATGGAAATCAAGTGTGAAGCGGCTGGCATCCGCATAACATATAGCGCAGTAAACCCCACCAGCCAAGCCAGTGGTCATTGGTATTGCAAAAGGTACATCTGAGATAATTCAACCTCTGGACCTGCATGTTTTCTATCCTGGGAAACTCATTTCTATCTGTATTATATGTGCAACTACTTCTCTCAGATAGAGTTTCATGTCCAAAAGATCAACAGAAGTGCCTAGGAGGAGGCATGACTGAAAAAGAGCTTCACGTTCGGTTGCCAAGTTCCAAGTCAAATAAATTAGCTAAAGTTTGTCTATATAGACTGTGCTAACACAGAGAATTAAAGTTGCACCTTGTTAATGCTTCCAGGGCCAAGAGTAAAGGGTCTGGATTTTTCCATCTTCATTTCCTTTCTGTGTGACCTTGAGCAAATCGCTTAACTAGACAGTCCTTTGGGACACTTGCCTCCTTAATGCCTAATAACTACCAATACTTGCATCTGCTTTCCATCACCTACAAAATAACATAGATTTAATTAAACTGCAGGTTGTGTTCTTCCACAGATACTAAGTGAAGTCAGTATCTACCTGGTGTGATATACTAGTGAGTCTGCATTAGGACTACAGTGGCCTAGCTGTTTAAAGTCACAACGCATGTATGATAGTCGTGTTTAATTAGCCACTCAGTTTCCAATGTCAGTAGAAACAAGTAGAGGAGATGGAAATGAGCTCTCGACATCACATTTTGTAAAGCTGACTGCTAGCTTGTGGGCTTATCATATCAAAGAACTTCACACATTACACAGCCTAACTAGAAGGTCTTGTTCAATATTTCATGTACAAAATGCAATTTTCGAATCTCTAGAGCTTCCATATTTACAGTGCAGCCCAGATACAGTGCTCCTGCAGCAGTAATATGTTACCTGTCCTAGAACAAGGTTCCATTTACTTGTGGAAGATTTGTAAGTGACATTAACGTTAAGTGTGTATTTTATCTGTAATGGAATACAGAGCTAGTTTCCTTGCCAAGGGTTGTATGTTAAGGAGAAAAAGTAAAAAAAAATAGGATGGACAAAGCTTCCATTATAGCTCTGCAGAAAGCCACTGTCGGGCAGCAAAGAAGCTAGGAGTATGTAAAAAAAACATCTACCCCTGTAGCTCATCACTTAAGGCATTTGGGATTTGAAAGAGCAGACATTCTTTGCTACTTTGTTTATGTTAAAAATATACATTTTTTTTATTTTACCATAACATGATGGCTGTGTTAATTGAAACATACAATGTTTTCAATGCAATTCATCATTTTCAACTTTGTAACACAGCATGCCTATCACACTGCTGTTTCCTGTCTGTACGTTCCATTTTTCATTGTCATCCTGTAAACATAAAATAATTTAATGAAGAGAAAAGGTGAGCTTAATGTGTATATTTCCAGAAACATTAAGAACTGTAACTTCTAATCTATAGTCCATGTCTTACATGTTTGTCGTCATCATAACATCAAACATTATAAAGCAGAAAGGGGACCCATACAGATCTATGGTACTTAGACATCATCAAAGCATTTTATTCTGAACCGAATAAAAGGGATAGGAAATGAAATGTACTTCAGTTCAAAAGATGCAGTAACTAAAGGGAGGAATGGGTAGGAAATTATAGTTATTTACTTACTATAATGATGGCTCCATTCATCCACATTCATCCGATACTATCGTTGAGTCTTTGAGCCGCTTGACAGATCCAAGCCAGCAAAACTAGTAGTCTAGTTTCAAGCACCTCTAAACATTCTGTAATTCACCTGTGATGCAACTTCTGTCAGATAGTGTTTGCTGTCTAAAAGAACAATACCGCCTAGGAAGTGGAGTGACTGGAGAAGAGGTTTAAGATGGTCTTCCAGGTCCTCAGGAAAGGAATAAATTGGAAGGGGGTTGGAGAGAGAGATGTCATATCAGACGGACATGAATGAAAGGATCCAGTGTTATAGTAATGACATTACTACCATATGCTATTCATCCCATCCGTCCCCATCGGACTGCTGGGTCAGAGTCCCAAGCTACTAATGACTTGATATCATGACAGGCGACCCTTGAGGACAGTGGTTCCAAAGGAAGTCCTTGAACTGAGAGTAATATCCCGTTTATAATGTCTGCCAAAGGTATGCAATGAAGTTTAGGTTGCTGAAGCACAAATTTCATCCATTGAAGAATTTCTAAAGAAGGCCTTGGAAGTGGCCACAGATCTAGTGGAATGAGCTTTTGTTTTTTTAAATGGCATAGTGTAGACAAAGAAAATATAATCAGATAGCCACCTGGAAAAAAATATTTTGAAGACTTTCTTGCCAACCTTATTTGGGGCGAAGTTAACAAACAGCTGAGAATCATTTCTGAAGGACATAGCTCTGTACAGATAACATCTTAATTACCTGTGAACATCTAAGGTGAGGAGAATATATTCTCCTCTGCTGGAATGATTTGGAAAAAAGACAGGTAAATGCATGGGTTCAGATTTGCTTCTGACACCATTTTGGGAATAAAGATGGGGTATTTGTGGACTGAAACTCTATCCTTATGAAATATTACATAATGAGAATCAGTGGACAAGGCCTGTAATTCAGATATTCTTCTTGCTGATGTTACTGATGCTAGAAACAAGGTCTTTTAAGAAAGAAATTTCAGTTGGGCAGGGGACGCTGGCTCAAATAGAGGTTTTGTGTGGGCTTCAAAAAATAAAGTTGCGGTCCCAGGGAGGCATCTTTTCTCTTATTATAGGCTGAAGAAGACAGGTCCCTTTCAGAAAGGCCTCACACAGTTAATGAGAAGTTGTGGAATGGGAAACAGTTCTATTATGAAAGTTGGCTATAGCAGCTAGATGAACCTTAGAAGTAGAATGACTAGTGCCTGAATCAAACAACTGTGAAAGAAACAGTAGAATGTGTGGTATAGATGAATTAAAGAGATCTAAACCCTGTGTTGCTGCCATTATAAAAAACTGTTTCCATTTTCTGTGGGAAATTTTGTGAGTAGATTCATCCTAAGAATGTCATTATGGAATAAGGAGGGATCCTTGTCCATAAATGGAACTGGACAAACCATGTGGTTCACCTCAGGTTGTGTAAGTCTGGGCGATGCAATCTAGACAGGTGAGGAAGAAGATTCTACAGGGGATGTAGAAGCAATGAGGGCTTCTTGGGGTGCTGAAGGGAAACCAAATTTTCTGGGGCCAGCATGGAGAAGTGAGGAAAAATGGTGGCCTTGCATCTTTTCACTTTTTATATGCATCTAGACATGAAGGGGAAGAGGATGGCAGGTATAAAGAAATCTGATAGGCCACAGCCTGGCTAGAGCATCTCTCAGGAATGCTTCTGAATGGATCAAGGCAAACAAGCTGTTGCACTTGGTGTTGGATGGGGAGGCAAAGAGGTTACAACAAGAGTGGCCCCAGAGAGTGCTGGATTGAAAGAGCACTCAAGATCATCAGAATAGACCTGCTGAGCCTGTCTGCAAGGTAGGTAGTCTTCCTAGGAATGTGCATTGCTGTCAGAAAGTGATGTGAAGCAATTACACATTGCCATACACTCATAGCTCCTCGACAAAGGGGATAGGATTTAGCACCAATATGCTTGCTGATGTGACATACCATGGACATGTTGTCTATCTGGATAGAAATCAATTCACAAGGAGGACTGGTCTCCTCTCTGGGATTTTAATGTTAAGACTCACCCCCTGTTGATTCCATATTGCTTACACCATCTGCCCCTAAAAGTGCCCCCACCCCAGAGAGGAGGCATTTGGGGTGACTACTACTGAAGGAAGTGGCATAACAAAGGGTCTTCCTAAATTAATTTTGGAAAAAGTCTATTAACATTGAAAGCAAACCCTGCAAAGTTGAGTGATGATGATTAGAGCAGATGGGTGATCTGAGATTTGAGACCACTGTACTATTCACATGTGAAAGCAGACAAACTGGACCATGACTGTGTGGGAAGCCATGAGGCCTCGAACTTGAAGGAGTGGAGAAACACTATGACCCATGCTGAGGTGCTGAGCATGCGAAAGGTCCATGTGGATCAGTGCTCTAACTTGGTTAATAATTAAATAAATATGGCATATCAGCTAGACTTTTGTTGGGGAAGAAGATTACTTAGCCTGTCAAGAGTTGCAGTTTAGCAGAGAGGAGTATGGCAAATGAAGCCTATGATCAGCCAGCACATTTTATCCTATACTTCTTAACTGGTCTTTCTTTTCTGGCTCTGTGACTCTAAGTTTTCTTTATTTCCCTTTCAGTTTTAGTAAGACAATTTACATACAGCTTCTAAACATCTGTGAACTAATTCTTTACTCAGTGATGCCATGCACAACATTTTTTTCAGGATGGCCAATTAAAACAATTTGATGAGTTTAAATTTGTTAGGTCATTCAATGAATAGGAACTTTGACAATTAGGGTTCAATGATTAGTTATTTGATAAAATAACAGATCAACAAAGTGATATAGACCAGGTCTATGCATTGGAACCTTTTTAAAACAGTAAGTTAAAGCACTCTTGAATTCAAAATTTCTGATTCACTAATAACACCTCTTTGGTATGTAGTACAGGTGTGGCACTTACAAAAAATTATAGGAGAACATCTGTTTTGACTGTTCATTAACTTTTCAACATCACTTTTATTTTGAAGTTCACTGGGTAGCTAAATTGCTTTGGCAAGCAACTTGTTAACAACTCATAGACTTTTTCTTCAAACACTTAAGTATTTTTTTATAGTGCCAACTCTTTTTTGAGGCTCCCTATTGAAATGTTGAAACTTGTAATGTCAAGTGCGACAGACCAGAGAAAAGGTCAAACACTCAGGAGAAAAGCAAATCTCGAACACCGCTCTTCTATTTTAAAAATTTTTGCAGGAGGGAAAGGCCCATTGCATCCCCCGAACGTATATATATATATATATATATATATATATATATATATATATATATATATATATATATATATATACTAAATCCAAGATCACCATACCACAGAGAAAAGGGAATATTCTGGGAAATGGCCCTCTCAGACTTAGTATATATAAGTCCATTTTTTTCAGCCATTTTGTCTCCGTGTTTCAAGACTCGCTCTAGCAATTATGACATTTCAAATATTTACCTTGTTTTGATGTATCTAATAGTACACTGAAGAAAGATTCTGTTAGCATTTGTTAATTTTATAGTTTAGTTATGCTTTTAGTTACTATATTTAGGTAGTTTAAATTGTTAGAATGGGATCCATGTTATCAGTATTGCCATTTTTGACCTGTTTGTTAAGATTAGGATCTTATTGTTATTAACTTTGATAATGCACCAGAGATGTACATAA
This sequence comes from Protopterus annectens, assembly GCF_019279795.1. Taxonomy (NCBI): domain Eukaryota; kingdom Metazoa; phylum Chordata; order Ceratodontiformes; family Protopteridae; genus Protopterus; species Protopterus annectens. The sequence continues at coordinate 1,513,004,897 of NC_056729.1, read as the reverse complement.
ACGGCTAATGATACTCCAGGAGTGTAGTTACATTTAGGTTGACATACCTAGGGTGTAGATAAACAAAAATATTCATGCAATGTACTAAATAAATGTTTTCATGACCTCTTTTCTGAAGTCTACCATTAGGATAAACACACACACACACACACAGACACACACACACACAAACACCAGCACTCACACATACCAAATTTAGTGAAAGGTATATTTAGCAGCTTCATACAGATTAATGAAAAGAAAAAGGTACAAGTGCACCAGCGGGAAGATAACTGTACCCAGAGTGATAAATCCTTGCTATATTACTAACTATACAATTAATTATAATGTTATACTTTTGCAGACTGTACTGCATCTGTTCCTTATGTGCATATAATAAGTATGGGTATATGTAAGAGAATTGATGCTGCAAAACTTTGCAACACCAATTATCGACACAAATGATTCAAAGCAAATCACTGATACTCAAACGTACATGCCCTAAGACATACCCTTCAAGCACGCAAACCAAAAAAACACTGCTTTTCGCAGATGAGTAGGGCCTCCTGCACCCAACACCACCATCATCCCCCCACTGCTAATTAAATATTCCAACTCTAAGATTGTATAATATGAGGAAAGGGTATATTGCCAGGAAAAATTTAACAATGTATTATCAGCCAGGTGACTGTAGCAACATAGGAGAAACTTACCTTTAGCAAAACAGTAAAAAAGTACTTGCACAACACTACAATTATGAGAAACCAGTCGATAATACTGAATCGGTGAATCAAATACCAAGAAACAATTAGTATTATAATAACAGTCAGGTGACCGTAAAAACAAAACAGATTGGTTAATTTTAGCCAAACATTAAAATAGCGCAGTAAAACTGAATAAAATAACACTTAAACCATATAAATCACGAGGTAACTGTAAGTGTAACTGAATTAAAATACTTTCTCTATTTAAAGCAAAACCACAGCTAGTAACAGGCAGAAAGGCAAGGCTCAGCAGTTGTAAAATCCACAGGGTTTATTAAAAGTTGGCACTTTCGCAGTGTTCACTACCGCTTCATTAGACAAAAAAGTAAAGCAAATGAACTTCTTTTATACTAAATTTTAGTATCAATTAACATGACAATGCAGGAGCCTAATTGATCCACAAGGCATTTACTTTTAAAGCAATGCCATCTAAAAACAGCACATAAAAAAGTAGCAAGTAAAAACAAAAATCATTTATCTATTTTTCTTTGCCTTTAATACTGGTTTTAGGGGTACATGGTCATTCAGACCCATTCCCCTATGTACTCCTAACCTTAAAATCCACTGTAATTCTGCATTTTCTGTCATGTTTGGAATACAAATGTATGTGTGTTACCATCTGTTAGTGTGTGTTTTGATAAAGCACTACAGTCATTCCTTCTTCTCGTGCTATACAAATGATCCCGCACTCTCTCTTTCAGTTTCTGGTTAGTTTTACCTATATAAAATTTGAAACACAAAACACAGTGTGCTGCATAAATAAAATTCATTTGTTTTACTTTTTTTGTCTGATGAAGTGGTGGTGAACACTGCGAAAGCGCTAACTTTTAATAAAACCTGTGGATTTTACAACTGCTGAGCCTTGCCTTTCTGCCTGTTACTAGCTGTGCTTTTGCTTGGAATTTTGTTTGGGTCTGGGTTTTCTTGCTACTTTCTCTATTTAGATGAGACATTAATTCATAATGCTAAGTTTAGCAAATTCAGCACATGTGCTCTGTGCATAGCTCTCTGCAGTCTTTAAATTAAGACAAAAAAATAGACCATATCCAGCAAAGTTTATCCAAGCAGAGAAAATGAAAAAAAAAAACAATAGAAAAAAACAGCCTGGCTTCAGCCAATAATATCTACCTCCCAGATAAAGTAACAATTTATTCCCTGCAACAGAACAACTACTACTTGCTCTTAGATACTAAAATGTTGACCAAAGCTTGCTGGAAACTATTAAATGACAGTAAAATTAATAGAAATTAGTGAGTACTACTGAATCACATAACAGGAAACACTAGCTAATACAGTATTAGCAAGGCAGTTGTATAAACACAGCAAAGAGTTACTTTTAGCAAAACAGTAAAAAAAAATCTTATTATAACATTAAAATTATTAGGAAGCAGAAGATAACACTGAATCAGATACCAGGAAACTTTTAACATTGCAGAAACAGCCAGGTGACTGTAAAAACACAGCAGAACAGTAACTTTTTGCTGCACAGTTAAAACGTACAGTGAAATTAAATAAAATGCTGTATAACTGAGGAAATCACTTGTCGACTGTAAATGCAATTGAATTCAAATACTTCATTGCTCTTTGGATGAGAAATTAACTCAAAACGCCACTTTAGTAGCTTTGGCATGTGCTCTGTGCTCAGCTCTCTGGAGTCTCTATAGACAACATGCAAACAGGCTGCAAGCAGAGAAAACAAATGATCCAACAGGAAAACAGTTACATACAAATGGATACACATCACAGAAAAAAGAGTGATTATGTTGGGGAAAGTAGCAATGTGAGAGTTTGGAGCACAAACGTACTCTCTGGCTGTAAGTACCACCCTCCTATGTGACTGAGGAATAGAAGGAAATGAATGCAATAGTTAAGTTGATCAGGAACTCCATCTATAAAATGACAGAAGGCATTTTACCAGAGTCCAAACACCAATATGAGACAAGACACACTAAAACTTGAATAACATTAGAAAACACACGTATAGTTGAAAGAAATAGGGAATGGTACCAATACTTGGAAGGTATGTATCCTGATAGTTTTAGCCCAAATTGGAAAAACATGCTAGCATCATGAGAAACGTATTCATATGCACAAAACATTACCCAAATATAACACAAACACACAGTTTAGTTTCAGTGTATTCTGCAATTAGAAAACTAATCATGAAAAAGTTTAGAAGATTTCTCAAAACCAAGAATGCAAAGGGACATAGAGATCTGTATAACAGCTGAAAGGATACTAGAGTTCAAATTTTTGCAATTCCGACAGAAACTGTAGCCAAACTCTAAACACATTGCTGTATACGTACAATATGTATATATAAAATTATATTTCAGTATACACATATACATTTATATGGCAGTGTGTAAGACATCATATAAATTTTCATTTTATTTGTGGTAAAAGCAGCCCCCCAGAAGCTCCACCTTTGCCATGTTCATCTCATTTCTGATTCAGATCTAAGATGATGTCACTGGCTGACAACGTCCTTATCAGTAGATGATGTCACTGGCTGACAACTTCCTTATCAGTAGATGATGTCACTAGCTGACAACTTCCTTATCAGTGCATTGCTGAGCCTAACGTCTGACGTCCAGGAAGACTGCTGCAAACTATTAAATGCCACTTGCACTTGTTCCTAATTAAAAGTTTCTGCAGCACAGCTGCTTGTTAAAAGCTGCTGTTTTTTGTTAATCACTGCTACTGTTTGCTAACAGTAGCTCCTGCCCATTAAATGCAGTGCCTGATTAAAAGAAACACAATGCTTCTGCTACTCTGCACGTGCTAGTCAGAAATGCCTTCAGATGGTACAATAAAAAAAAATTGACTAGACATTTTGATTAAAAGTGATTTTCAGTTGTTAATAGACTCTGAGCATTAGTCATTTTCAGACATAAGCATGCGTTTTCCACCCAGTGCCACAAATCTGTTTCCTTTCTCCAATATAATTAAGACATTATGCAGCGCATATATTTATTTGTTCAATTTCTGCCTGTTTTACGCATTATCATTTAATACTTGCTCATTCCGAGAAAACAGCCTTGCACCCAAATGCACTGTTTATTCCTGGCCCAATTGCCACCTTGCCCTTACTATTTTTTCATGCTCTATACAAATCCATAAACTCTATTACACTACATTTTTATCATGTCAGGCTGCATTCTATTCTGCTGACTGGTATATAATCTACATTGTGCTATACTGTATTATGTTGACTTAAGTACATACTGTTCTTAATTGGGCAGTACCTTACTATACTGCAAAATATGCTGCATTTTACTGACTGACTGCTTGCTTTCACACTCTGTAGTTTTTTTAATTTAAACTGAGACAATAACTTTTACAAGTTAATGAGGACCAAATACGTACAAACATTGTGCTAAATGTAGCAACCATGGGCAATGGCGCTATTATTGTAGCTTGTGTTAAATATGTTACATAGGCTAAATACATGTAATAAGTCATTGTAGTGCATGGAGTGTAGTAATTATGCTCTGATATTTGGAAAAAGACAACTCAGTTAAGAACTACTATATAGGATCATAGGAGGTTAGTAGGATATCAACCTGGAGGTCATTTCAAGCCTAGCAGTTTCATCCCATTGTAATACCATAGATACTCTAGTCAACACCCAGGATTGTATTTAGTAATTACTGCCCATGTCCATGAGGGTTATGGGCGCTATCCCCAGAATGAATTTACAGTGCCCCATCCAGTTGTTCAGGCTCCTTTTGAACAGTATCACAGAGGTGCTCTGCTTCACAATAATTGGCAGTCTATTCCAAAAATGCAGCTGTCACTGGAAAACAAATCTGTCCCTCCAGCATGTCCTATTCAAGTCACAGGCTATATTTAGGACCCTGAAACAGGTCCCATTGGATTTACAGATGTGTAGCTAATTTATTAGGTTTGGTTCAGAGATTGATCTGTAAGCCAAGCATAAGTCTCCCCTAAAAAGTCTGTACGATACTAAGTATAGTGACAGGGACTTTAGTCTGTCTGTGTAAGGTACATGCTGGAGTCTCTTGATATTCTTTGTTACAAACCTCTGAGGTATTTCCAATTGCTGCAGGTGCATTGTGCAGTACATGCCAAAAGAGGTGTTATTCTCAATTATGAGGCAGAATAGTGACAAGTACAGACGGGTTATAACCTCCTTTGCTCTACAAGCAATGCCTTTGCTAATCAAGTGTGCTGCATAGAAAGCCTTCCTTACTATAGTAAACACATGGTGGTCAAAGTTAAGGTTGCATTCTACTTGCGGTCCCAGATCTCTTGCCACTTTGTAGGTACATTTGGTATTGTTGTTAATTTGATAGTGTGAAGGGACATTGTTATTACCGAAGGGAATGATGATGCATTTCTTTGCATTTAGTGTGAGACCGTGACTAAGACGCCAGTTGTTGGTCTGTATAAGACCCTCCTGAGGTATACTGACATCATTTAGGCTGTTTATGTAGTTGTAAAAGGTAGGACCCAAACATGTGCTGAACTAGTGACTAATGGTATCACACACACACTGATCCTGCAGAGATGGCAAACCTGCTGACGGACATATATTTCGAAACTTCCACTCTTTTATCCCCTCTAAATTTACCATAAACCTTGTCTCCAACTCCCCCCACCCTACATATCCAAAGAGCAGGTCATTAAAGCACAAAACCCAATCTTAA